>NC_138524.1:27634464-27741964 GCF_000230855.2 Cajanus cajan | reverse complement strand
CAAACACTTGGAATGCGGTTTTGAAAATTAACTTATATGAATGAAATGTTAGGGTTAGACTTCACCAACTTTAATCTCATGCATAAGAAACATTCCTTCCCATTCAAACATTAATGTTATCCCACTAATTTACTCTAGTTCCAATTCCTTGGTTAAACTTGAACAAAACAGAGCCACCAAAAGAGGCATCCAAAATCATCTTTGTTTGTGGTTGTAAACCATTGCAAAAAGTCTAAACTTCCATCTCTATATCAAAACCATGATTGGGACACTTCCTAAGCAAAGCTTTATATCTCTCCCATGCCTCACATAAGGGTTCATCAACTCCTTGCACAAATGTAGCAATAGCGGCCTTGGCCTCCGTATTCTTGGATGGTGGGAAGAAACGAGCTAAAAATTTTTTCTCCACATCCCTCCAACTGGTTAGACTTTGGTTAGGTTGTGATTGGAGCCAAGCCTTGGCCTTCCCAGTGAGAGAGAATGGAAATAGCCTCATGAACAAAGCCTCTTCGTCATCCCCAGAAATTCCAACCGAGCCACACAACTCATAGAAGGTGTATAAATGAGTATGTGGGTCTTCATGATCCAACCCGACAAACTGATGAGAGCTTATAAGTTGCAAGAGGGTTGGCTTCATTTCAGCAATCTTCTCATTCATAGTAGGCCTCACCATGCTAGAGAAATTTCGGGGGCTGGTATAGAGAATAGAATCCCCAATAGTTCTCCTTGGAGGTTGATTAAATGGATTATGATGCTCTTCTTCAGCCATTTCTCCTTCTACAGCTAGATCGAAATGTTGAGTAGTGTTAGTTTGAGAGGATGAAGTTTGGTGGGTGACTTGTTGATTTAGTAGCCTTTGTCTTCTTGTGTTACTATTGTTTCTCCTGGCTGTTTTCTCAATCTCTGGATCACTAAGCAAAGGTTCCGAAGAAATGACCCGTCTTGTTCGGATAGTACCCTGCATACACAAGAACACACCAGATACTAGAGCAACAAGTTAGCCCACAAATAAAATAAAATAAAGTAAAATAAAATTTTGGCTTACAAGAAAGAAAATTCAAGAATAAAGAATAGAGTCTAGTATAATTATAATTACACAATTGCCTTGAATTGAGACACAAGTCCCCGGCAACGGTGCCAAAAACTTGTTAAACGATTTCTTTCAATGTGGCAAGCGAACCAATCGCACAAGTAGTAAGTAGAAGTAATAGTCGTTCTTCCCAAAGGACTTGAGTAATACAATGGCAATATATGGAATTAAAGCTAATATAGACTAAAGAATGATTTCATATTTGATGGATTGTAATTGTTAAGTTAAAAAGAGCAAATGAACTAAAGTGAACTTTCATCAAACACTTGGAATGCGGTTTTGAAAATTAACTTATATGAATGAAATGTTAGGGTTAGACTTCACCAACTTTAATCTCATGCATAAGAAACATTCCTTCCTATTCAAACATTAATGTTATCCCACTAATTTACTCTAGTTCCAATTCCTTGGTTAAAAGAGCCTAAGTTTCATTACCAAATATCAATCCCTTGAATATTTCAATAAATCCACTTGCATTAAGTTTAAGGGCTCCAAACAACAAGTAACTCATGTTCCATTCCTAGACACAAGTTTACAAGGTACCACATTCTCAAACAAGATTACCAATGATATTCCCACACCAAAAGTAATCACAAATCATGTAATAGTTGATCATTCCATACAAGCATTAAGCACAAGAACATGATACTAACATTTGAATGAAAAAGATATATATATATATATATATATATATATATATATATATATATATATTCAACAAGTTACATGAGAGTCAAGTTGGCTACATCTAACCCCAACAAAGGGGTTTTAGCAATCCATGTCCATGAGATTAGCAAGATACATCAAAAGAGTAAGAATGGAAGGAAACCAATGAGAAACAATGGTAAAGAGATAAGCCCTAGCTTCTCCCTTTTACACTTGCACTCTGCTCCTCATTGGATTCTGCTTCCCGACACCTTTCCTTCGCGCTCAGCCAGAAATTATATCAGTCTACACAACTCCTTAAGTGACGCGCTCAGCGCGATAATATGCGCACTTGGCGCGTGATGGAATGCGCGCCGGGCGCATGATTGGGCATGCCCAGCGCGGTGCCAATTCTCCATCAGCTCCCTGATCCAGTGCGCTGAGCAAGTTGAGCTATGGGCTCAGCGTGAGTCTACTGAAAATGCCAGCTAACTTCATTGGAGTTCAATCCAGCTTCTTCTCTTTGACATGGCTTCTTCCAACATGATTACCTATCCAAAAAATCACAAAAAATGAGGATTAAATTTGTATAACCCTGTATGTGTAACCAAAGTGTCTTTACTTACAAAAGAGAAGTTAAATTGAGGATTACATAAGTCAAAAGTTAGAAAAGAGTTGAATGTGTTAACAAATTTGGTACTAGAATGTAAGTAAAAATTAACATTATCAACTCCCCTAAACTTAGAACTTTGCTTGTCCTCAAGCAAAAAGGTAACTTGTTAGTACAAAAAAAATCACTTCATAAACAAAGACAGACTACTTGAGAATGTGGTGCAATTCACTCAAAACCCAAATATGCAAGCTTTCTCTCAAACTTAGTCTCTCGAGGAAAATGAAATTCCCTGCCAAAAATCCACTATGGTGCTCACAATGCAAGAATGACAAGGATGTACTAAATTGTTTTACAAAAAACTAACCACCATGGCCAAATAGACGTATTGATCAGCCCACAAATTCAACCTCACTAGGAAAAGTGTTTCACTCAAGCACATCGGTATTTAGGTAATGTGTTTGTCTCTCTACCAACTCTAATGTCACCCAATTTAACTTTGCTTTTCGTTTCAACAAGTTCAAGAGACTATATTAGCATGCATACATCACAAGGATTCTCTCGGGGTTGTGCAGGGGATCTGGCTAAGGGAAAAATTCAGGTTCTTTGGGTATAAACAATTGTATTGAGCTAGGGGAGCAAATGAATGATCATTGATTCCTAACTCCACTCCCTTTCTTTCCAATGAATGATTCTAGCTATCAATGTACAACTCTGATATTCCTTAGTTTTTGTTTTTGTTTTTGTTTTTGTTTTTGTTTTTTTTTGTTTTTTTTGTTTTGTTTTTTTTTGTTTTTTTTTGTTTTTTTTTTTTTGAATGAAGAAGATATATAATGAACCAGAGTTTTCTCCTTTTTCTCCAAGCTTACCCTGAAAGTGACTTCCCCCAAACTTGAATTACATCCCAATGATCATACCATTTGCTCTTAAGCTCAACATAGGGTGTTAAAGTGGTTTCATCATAAGGTTCAGGATTATAAGAAGGCCAGTATTATGTAAGCTCAAATGAGGTTTGCAATGGTTGATATTTTCAACAGGGTTGGCTTTTTCTTGGCTTAACAAACTATGGACAAAAGGGAACATGATTTTTGATCATTTATACACATGCAAACAAAGCTCTCAACACAGAAATTCAAGCAAAGTCAATTGAATGTCAAAAGATCGGTTCTCACAAGAATAAACTCTGAAGCTCTTAATCTCACCCGGTTCAATTTATGTAATTCACAGGCTGTCCTACTTTGCCACAGTCCTTAATCACAAGTAAAACAAGCACTTACAACCATGCCATTCAAAACATCAGCACAACCACAATTATCAGTTCAACAGAAATATGCCATTCACTCAAAAGATGTCAGGATTTGAAGCAGCAATGACACAACTGATTCATCATGAAATGCAACACCAATCTCAAGTAAACTATCCAAGTATCCAAAGTAACTAATATAGGAGAAAATATGGTGCAAAAAATAAAGTGTACTGGCAATAGTAAGAAAAATAAATAAGAGCAAAAGGTGAGCAGGCCATCCCCAAAATATGTGGCTGCTCCTCTCCACAAGTGCCTCGATTATCAGACGGGCGCTGACTTAGAAGACCCTGCAGCCTCATCATCAATCATAGCGTCAGTAGCTGCAATATCAGAAGCAGTAGGCATTTCTTCATCAACTCCAACATCCACTTCTAAGGAATCAAATGTACTCAAGGGCTCTACTCTGATGGCTTCCTCAGAACTCTGAAGCTCTGGATCCTCGGTGTCAGCAGGAATAGGGTCTCTGGCAGCCTCTCTCTCAGCCTCTACATCAGGTTGCACCTCTGGCTCTGTATTAGCTGCTCTATCTTTAAAAACTACTGTTGACTCTCCTCCTCCCCTTTCAAAAATAGCCTGGACCCCAGGCCAAGTAGTGGCAGTGCCAAATTCCTCCATAGAGTAGGGGAATTGCAAATCAGGAGCGGTGACAGCAGCATGGGCCCTAATAGTATCCATAATCATCCGCTGTGCCCGAAAAATCATTTGCATAGCTGTATCAAAAACAATAGGACTAATCACTGTTGCCTGTTATGATGGGACCTCAGGAACTTGGTGCTGAGGAGGAGGTATCTCGGGGGCCTATGGAGCCTGGGGCTGAGGTAGAGGTATCTCAGGGGCCTCTACCTGTGGTGGAACCTCTGGTGCAGTAGCTGGGGCTTCCCCTTCATGAAAAGAAGGAGATAACTGACAATGAGCACTAACATATCTGGCGTCTATAGACTGACGCGGTCGCTCAAATGGCCCCACATATGTGTCAACTCCTGCTCTCCTGCATAAATGGGTGATTTGGGAAGGGTGCCCTAATTTGGCATTTCCAATCGTAGAATCAGCACAACTCTGGATTTCCTCCGCAATGAGGGTTCCCAAATCTATCCTCTTCCCAGAGAGGATGTTGAACAGAATGTATGACCTGTTAAGATGGATGTCAGAAGCATGGTCAACTGGGGCCAAGTTGGAATGAATCAGATTCATCCAAATCTTGGCCACTGGCAGAAGGTTGGTCCTCTTTATGTGTAATGGTAGGCCATGAGTACGCTGGTGAAATCTGCCTCCCTCTCTGCACACTGCCTCCTCAATCTGAGTGTGCCTGATATCAGAGGGCATCCAAGTAGTTAAAAACTGAGAGTACTCGCACTGTTGTCCAAGCTCAAGAGTAGTGTGGAGAAACTCATTGATTGTGGCAGGGGTAAAAGAAATTGAATGACCCCTTACATAGCTAGTGTAGGTGGCTGGGGCATCATCATCAATGGTCACTGCGTTCGCATAGAACTCCCGAACAATGGCAATGTTAGCTGGTTCGGGATAAGAACCTAGCCTTTCCCACCTTCTCCTTGTGTACTCAGCTACAAAATCTGAAGCCTCCTCTGGCTTGAGAGACACCTTCCTCTCCATCAGTAATTTCCTTCGCTCCATGGAAGAGAACTATTTTTCAAGTTACTTTGTGAGAAAACGTCAGAGTATGCTTGCCCTTTTCTCTTCGAAGGTCTGTTGCTTTGGCCTTCAGTGGGATTTATTTGCCTCTTGGTTGTCATCCTACAGATAAGAGAAGTTAATAACCAAAATGTGGAGAATAATACAAAAAAAATTAAGCAAAATGGATGGTCGCGCTAAGCTCACTGAGGGAGGCGCTGAGCGCAAACGCCATACTGTCTCTTTGCCTGGTACGCGCTTGGCGCACAAACAAGCGCGCTTAGCGCAAAAGGCAATTAAACTCTCTGCCAGAAGCGCACTTAGCGCACAAGCAAGCGCGTTGCGCGCGTATAACCAAATCACACAGCAAACAAGATGTAGCGCGCTGAGCGCAAGGGCGAGCGCGCTGTGCGCGCATAACAACATCAGAAAAGAGTCAAAGTGTGGCGCGCTGAGCGCTCGGGGGATCGCACTGAGCGCGCTGCAAGTTATCTTCCCCAAAAATAAAGACGTGCTGAGCGCGAACTAATCCCGCACAGCGCGCTGCAAGTTAAAAACCCAAAAACTAACCAAAACAACATAAAAACAGTGACAAACTGTGCGAGTGGACGAAAATCACTCACTCCACGCAACAAAAATCAAAAACACTAACAATGACAGAAATGCACAGAAAAATAAACATTGAAAGCAAAATAGGAGAGAAATGGGTGGGAAGCATTACTTGGTTGGTTGGATGGAGTGCAAGACAAGGTAGAATGTGAGTAGAGAAGAAGGAAAGTGAGAGTTAGGGTTTGGCGCGAGAGAGAATATGAATGAGGGGAGTGAATGAGTTGCAAATGAAGTCCTTTCCCCTTCGCGCCCTTACAAATTCGTAAACTACGCGCTCAGCTCGTGCGGATGTGCGCTCAGTGCCTTAGGACTTTTAAAATTCTTCCTAATAAAAAGGCGCGTTGGGCGAGCAATAACACGCACTGAGCGCGGTCTTGGTAGAGACTTGTGCCCCCAAACTTGACGAATTTGGCTCAGCACGCTTGGACACGCGCTTAGCGCCTCGCAGACAGAGACTCCCCTACTTAAATTCACTGAGCGCACGGGGGAGCGCGCTAGGCGCGTTTTTGATGCTATAATCACTATAAGTATCGCGCTTGGCGAGCAAGACGTTGCACTGAGCGCGGTCTTGGCAGAGACTCGTGCCCAAAAAATTGACAGATTGCGCTAAGCGCACTAGGAAACGTGCTTGGCGAGCTTATGGCAGAGACTTTTGGTAAAAATCTTTACCAATTGCGCTGGGCAAGCAGGGTGGCGCGCTTAGCGCCTTGGAGACAGAGGCTCCCCACTTTTATTCGCTGAGCGTGCTCAGTGGCGTGCTTGGCGCGAAGAAAACAATGAGCTCCAGTGGTTTCCACGCTGGGCGCGAGTTGTACTTTAGCCCAATTTCCCTATGTCCCCAAAACTGAGTTTCTCATCATTTCCCTTTGCGAAAAATTGAATCCTACTCTCAAAACTACCTATAATTAGTGCATACAAGATGTATCTATAATGTTTCTCAGTCTAGACGAACACCTACCATCCTAACAATGCAAAACACCAGTCAAACTAACATGCATGCAAAACTAACAAACATGCAAAACTAGAAGAAAACTTGAACAAATAAAATTTCAGATCATCTGGATTGCCTTCCAGGAAGCGCTTGTTTAACGTCACGTGCTTGACGACCTTTTTGGTTCACTACGGGTCGCTAAGCTCAAGCTTAGCAATCAGCCTTTCAAAATCTTCACCAAGATAAGGCTTCAATCGCTGCCCATTAACCATCTAACTTCTTTTGGAAGCAGGGTCTTCAATCTCAACTGCTCCATAGGGCTTAACCTCTTTGATAACAAAGGGTCCGGACCACTTAGATCGAAGTTTTCCAGGGAACAATTTCAACCTGGAGTTAAATAAAAGCATAGATTGGCCTGGTCGGAAATCCCTCTTTAAGATTTTCTTATCATGATAAGCTTTCACCCGTTCTTTGTACTGCCTTGAGGACTGATAAGCATTGAGTCTCATTTCCTCTAATTCATGAAGTTGTGACTTTCTCTTCTCCCCACAAGACTTCGGGTCAAAATTTAGAAGTTTCAATGCCCAGAAGGCTTTGTGTTCTAGCTCCACCGGGAGGTGACATGCCTTACCGTACACCAACTGGAATGGTGATAGAGATGTTGGTGTCTTAAAAGCTGTTCTATATCCCCATAAAGCCTCGTCAAGTTTGCTAGCCCAATCTTTTCTAGAAGTGGCAATTGTCTTTTCTAGAATCCTCTTGATTTCTCTGTTAGACACTTCTGCTTGTCCATTGGTCTGAGGATGGTAAGCTGTTGCCACTTTATGTCTCACCCCATAATGTTCTAAGGTCTTCTTGAGCTGAGCATTGCAAAAATGAGATCCTCCATCACTGATCAGAACTCTGGGCGTACCAAACCTGCAGAAAATATTCTTCTTAAGGAATTTGATTACTGTTTTAGCATCCGCTTTTTGTGTTGGGATAGCCTCTACCCATCTAGATACATATTCCACTGCCAAAAGGATGTACTCATTGGAAAATGAAGTTGGTAAAGGGCCTATAAAGTCAATCCCCCAACAATAAAAAACTTCCACTTCTTGAATGTTCTGCAATGGCATCTCATGCCTCTTGGAGATAGTTCCACTCCTTTGACAGCTATCACATCTCTGTACATAATCATAGGCATCCTTGAATAAGGTAGGCCAAAAGAACCCAGACTGGAGGACCTTAACTGCTGTCCTTTCCCCATTAAAATGACCTCCGTAGGGTGAGTTGTGACAATGCCATAGAATGTCTTTGGCCTCCTCTTTTGTAACACACCATCTCAACAAATTGTCAGCTCCAATCTTAAACAAATGAGGATCATCCCACACATACAACTTGGCATCATTAATCATTTTTTTTCTTTGGTGCCAATTTAGATCCTCAGGGATGACTCCAGCAGCTTTAAAATTAGCCATGTCTGCAAACCATGGCCTTTCTTGGATTGACAGGAGTTTTTCATCCAGGAATTCCTCTGATAGCTCTGGTTCTAGTGTAGTCACCTCATTGTTCACTAGTCGGGAGAGATGGTCTGCTACATTGTTTTCACAACCTTTCTTGTCCTTGATTTCTAAATCGAACTCCTGCAAAAACAATATCCACCTTATTAGCCTAGGTTTGGAGTCAGACTTAGTTAACAAATATTTAATTGTAGCATGATCAGGGAAAACAATAATTTTTGAACCAATCAGATACGCTCTGAACTTTTCCAGTGCATATACTATGGCAAGAAGTTCTTTTTCAGTTGTAGCATAATTAGCTTGAGTGTCATTTAAAACTTTACTTGCATAGTGTATCACATGGAAAACTTTTTCTTTTCTTTGACCTAGCACTGCTTCTATAGCATAATCACTGGCGTCACACATAAGTTCAAAACCAAACTGCTAGTTAAGAGCAGTGATCACTGGTGCAGAAATGAGTTTGTTTTTCAAGGTCTCAAAAGCAGATAAATAGTTTGCATCAAATTTAAATGGGGTATCCTTATTTAGCAAGTTGCTCAATGGTTTTGCAATCTTGGAGAAGTCCTTGATGAATCTCCTGTAGAACCCAGCATGTCCTAAGAAGCTTCTGATTCCTTTAACGTTGACTGGTGGGGGTAGTTTCTCAATGACTTCAATTTTTGCTTTGTCCACCTCAATCCCCCTGCAAGAAATCTTGTGGCCTAAGACAATGCCTTCAGTCACCATGAAGTGACATTTCTCCCAATTGAGCACCAAATTGGTTTCCACACACCGCTTCAGTATGGTGTCTAAATTGCCCAAGCAAGTATCAAAAGAAGACCCAAAAACTGAGAAGTCATCCATGAAAACTTCAATGCATTTTTCCACCAAGTCAGAGAAGATAGCAAGCATGCACCGTTGAAACGTAGCTGGAGCATTACACAACCCAAATGGCATTTTCCTGTAAGCAAAAACACCAAAAGGGCATGTGAAGGCTATTTTCTCTTGATCTTCTAGATCCACTGCAATCTGATTATAACCTGAATATCTGTCCAGAAAACAATAGTATGCTTGCGCCGCTAACCGTTCGAACATCTGATCCATGAAGGGCAAAGGGAAGTGATCTTTTCTTGTGGCCTTGTTCAATTTCCTGTAGTCTATACACATCCTCCAACCTGTGACAGTCCTTGTGGGGATCAATTCATTCTTTTCATTGTGGATTACAGTCATTCCACCCTTCTTGGGAACTACTTGCACAGGACTGACCCACGCACTGTCTGAGATAGGATAGATCATCCCTGCCTCCAACAATTTTTGAACCTCCTTCTTTACAACTTCTTTCATGGTTGGGTTCAAACGCCTCTGAGGTTGAGCCACAGGCCTATAGTCCTACTCCATGTGAATTTTGTGCATGCAATAAGAGGGACTAATGCCTTTCAAATCAGATAGGGTCCAAGCTATGGCTTCTCGGTTCAGTTGTAACACCTCAATTAACCTCTTCTCCTCATTGTCAGAAAGGGAGCTACTGATGATGACTGGTTTGTTGTTACCCTATTCAAGAAAAACATATTTAAGATGTGAAGGCAAAACTTTCAATTCTAACTTTTGCTCTTCAGACCTCAAACTCATGCAATTCTTCACATTTTATATTTCTTTCAAGAACTTCTTTGGTTGAGTTCAAGCTCCTTAAGCAGACCTCAATTTCTTTCTCCTCTTCATCATTCAAAAACTCAAAAGCTTCAATGAGGGCTTTCTCCAAAGGGCTTTGACTATGTATTTGACTTGAAGCGGCAAAGATCACATCATCAAGTATATCCACCCTCACACAATCATTTTTATCATTGGGGTATTGCATGGCTTCAAAGACATTGAAATTCACTTCCTCATCTTGGACTCTCACTGTTAACTTTCCATCATCCACATCAATAATAACCTTGGCGATTTTCATGAAAGACCTACCAAGTATTAGAGGAACCTCTATGTCCTCTTCCATGTCCATCACTACAAAATCCACCGGGAACATGAACTTGTCCACCTTGACCAAAACATCCTCCACCACTCCATGAGGATACTTAATTGATCTATCTGCCAACTATAATGTCATCCGAGTAGGTCTAGCCTCCAAATCTCTTATCCTTCTCATCATAGACAAGGGCATCAAGTTAATGTTGGCCCCTAAGTCCAACAAGGCTTTACCCACAGGTAGAGTACCTATGGTTACAGGGATAGTGAAACTGCCTGGATCCTTAGATTTTTGAGGTAGGGACTTCTGAATGATTGCACTATAACCGACCTCCAACTCAATAGTTTCTTCTTCAATGAATCTTCTTTTCTTTGACAATAACTCTTTCATAAATTTAGCATAAGTTGGCATTTTCTCTAAGGCTTTCGAAAATGGAATATTAATTTGCAACCTCTTAAAAATGTCTAGAAACCTTGCAAATTGCCTCTCTTTGTCTTTTCTTGAAAGGGCATGTGGGTATGGAAGATTCTTTGTAGGTGGGGCTTTCCCAACTTCCTTCTTAATCTCTTTTTTCTTTATCTCTATTTCTCCACTCACTCTCTTATTCTCCACCTCTTCCACTACACTCTCATCATTGTCTTCTGCCCCGCTATTTTCTTTCATCACATTTTCTTGTCTATCATTTTGATTATTCTCTCCAAACTTCTTCCCACTTCTTGTAGACACAACCTTACAATGCTCCTTGGGATTTGTTTGTGTATTAGCGGAGAACGATCCACTCTGCTGGTCTACTAACTGTTTGGCCAATTGTCCCACTTGCACCTCCAAATTTTTAATTGAAGCATCTGTATTCTTTTGGTTTTGGAGGGATAATTGCATAAATTGTTGCAAGGTATCTTCTAGCTTGGTAGTTCTTTCATACAACGGTGGATGTTGTTGTTATGGAGGGTGAAGTCTACTACTTGATGCACCCATGTCTTGTTTCCCTCCAAATTGAGCATTATTATTTCTCCACCCTTGGTTGTAAGAACTAGGATAAGGATTGTTAGAGAAATTTTGGCGTCCTTGGTTCCCCATATAGTTGACTTCTTCAACTTGGGAGCCACTAGGAGCTTGACAATTGCCATTGGAATGATCACCTCCACAAAAATCACACCGCATAACTTGTTGAATTTGGAAAGGATTAGCATGCATGGCTTGGAGTTGTTGAGGTAATTTATCCATTTGTTGGTTGAGAGCTTCGATTTGTTGAGTGAGAAGCTTATGTTGAGCTAAGAGGGCGTCTTGAGTACTCAATTCTAATACTCCCCTCCTTTGTGCTTGACCCCTCCCATGTTGGCTTCGCAAGTCAGTAGATGCCATAGACTCAATGATTGTGATAGCTTCATCGGCAGTCTTGAACAAAACAGAGCCACCAAAAGAGGCATCCAAAATCATCTTTGTTTGTGGTTGTAAACCATTGCAAAAAGTCTAAACTTGCATCTCTATATCAAAACCATGATTGGGACACTTCCTAAGCAAAGCTTTATATCTCTCCCATGCCTCACATAAGGGTTCATCAACTCCTTGCACAAATGTAGCAATAGCGGCCTTGGCCTCCGTATTCTTGGATGGTGGGAAGAAACGAGCTAAAAATTTTGTCTCCACATCCCTCCAACTGGTTAGACTTTGGTTAGGTTGTGATTGGAGCCAAGCCTTGGCCTTCCCAGTGAGAGAGAATGGAAATAGCCTCATGAACAAAGCCTCTTCGTCATCCCCAGAAATTCCAATCGAGCCACACAACTCATAGAAGGTGTACAAATGAGTATGTGGGTCTTCATGATCCAACCCGACAAACTGATGAGAGCTTATAAGTTGCAAGAGGGTTGGCTTCATTTTAGCAATCTTCTCATTCATAGTAGGCCTCACCATGCTAGAGAAATTTCGGGGGCTGGTATAGAGAAAAGAATCCCCAATAGTTCTCCTTGGAGGTTGACTAAATGGATTATGATGCTCTTCTTCAACCATTTCTCCTTCTACAGCTAGATCGAAATGTTGAGTAGTGTTAGTTTGAGAGGATGAAGTTTGGTGGGTGACTTGTTGATTTAGTAGCCTTTGTCTTCTTGTGTTACTATTGTTTCTCCTGGCTGTTTTCTCAATCTCTGGATCACTAAGCAAAGGTTCCAAAGAAATGACCCGTCTTGTTCAGATAGTACCCTGCATACACAAGAACACACCAGATACTAGAGCAACAAGTTAGCCCACAAATAAAATAAAATAAAGTAAAATAAAATTTTGGCTTACAAGAAAGAAAATTCAAGAATAAAGAATGGAGTCTAGTATAACTATAATTACACAATTGCCTTGTATTGAGACACAAGTCCCCGGCAACGGCGCCAAAAACTTGTTAAACGATTTCTTTCAATATGGCAAGCGAACCAATCGCACAAGTAGTAAGTAGAAGTAATAGTCGTTCTTCCCAAAGGACTTGAGTAATACAATGGCAATATATGGAATTAAAGCTAATATAGACTAAAGAATGATTTCATATTTGATGGATTGTAATTGTTAAGTTAAAAAGAGAAAATGAACTAAAGTGAACTTTCATCAAACACTTGGAATGCGGTTTTGAAAATTAACTTATATGAATGAAATGTTAGGGTTAGACTTCACCAACTTTAATCTCATGCATAAGAAACATTCCTTCCCATTCAAACATTAATGTTATCCCACTAATTTACTCTAGTTCCAATTCCTTGGTTAAAAGAGCCTAAGTTTCATTACCAAATATCAATCCCTTGAATATTTCAATAAATCCACATGCATTAAGTTTAAGGGCTCCAAACAACAAGTAACTCATGTTCCATTCCTAGACACAAGTTTACAAGGTACCACATTCTCAAACAAGATTACCAATGATATTCCCACACCAAAAGTAATCACAAATCATGTAATAGTTGATCATTCCATACAAGCATTAAGCACAAGAACATGATACTAACATTTGAATGAAAAAAAAAAATATATATATATATATATATATATATATATATATATATATATATATATATTCAACAAGTTACATGAGAGTCAAGTTGGCTACATCTAACCCCAACAAAGGGGTTTTAGCAATCCATGTCCATGAGATTAGCAAGATACATCAAAAGAGTAAGAATGGAAGAAAACCAATGAGAAACAATGGTGAAGAGATGAGCCCTAGCTTCTCCCTTTTACACCTGCACTCTACTTCTCTTTGGATTCTGCTTCTCGACACCTTTCCTTCGCGCTCAGCCAGAAATTATATCAGTCTACACAACTCCTTAAGTGACGCGCTCAGCGCGATAATATGCGCGCTTGGTGCGTGACGGAATGCGCGCTTGGTGCATGATTAGGCACGCCCAGCGCGGTGCCAATTCTCCATCAACTCCCTGATCCAGTGCGCTGAGCGAGTTGAGCTATGGGCTCAGCGCGGGTCTACTGAAAATGCCAGCTAGCTTCATTGGAGTTCAATCCAGCTTCTTCTCTTTGACATGGATTCTTCCAACATGATTACCTTCCAAAAAATCACAAAAAATGAGGATTAAATCTGTATAACCCTGTATGTGTAACCAAAGTGTCTTTACTTACAAAAGAGAAGTTAAATTGAGGATTACATAAGTCAAAAGTTAGAAAAGAGTTGAATGTGTTAACAAATTTGGTACTAGAATGTAAGTAAAAATTAACATAATCAGCCATTTCTGGCTAGTAGTGAGTATTATGGACCACCCAGGTCAGAGCCACTCCTGGTCCAAGAATTCTCGACCTCTCCAGGCCCGCCAGCTTCACTCACCAGCGTTAGTATTCTTTAATCAGCCTCTTCAGGCTCGTAGTGAGTATTCTTTGACAAGCCCCTCCGGGCTTTACAAGTATTCTTTCCCTAGCCTCTTCAGGCTCTACTATATTAGACGTATAATCAGGTTTGAGTGTTTGGGTTATTCTCACAAAGAGGATACATAGATTTCTACACTCACTAAGGTATGCAACCTTAGTCTTTGCAACAATTGAGTGTTTGGTTTACTCTCATGAAGAGGATGCATAAGTTGGCACACTCACTAAGGTTTTGTTCCTAAGATACACATGTTTGGATCTCCTTAGTTTATAGAGATAAATACACGATGACATATTTGACTCTATTCGCTCTATCTCTGGTTTCGTTGTATCATGGACTTAGTATCACTCGGTTAAGCATGCAGACATGGAAGCCAACCTTTCAAGGTTTGAGATAGTGATATATATATATATATATATATATATATATATATATATATATATATATATATATATATTGTCTTGTAGGATTTTCCCGTTGCAAGTGTTCGTTGAAGCAATTGTAGATGGTTTGGTCTTCTCATTTAATGCTCAGATTCTTGCATTAAATGTTGCTTCCTGTGATAAACCTTGTGTGAAGTATTCTTTGTCTTGGTAGCAGCAGTTTCTAAGTTTAGCAGAGACCCAGGAACCTTTTTGTCCTTTTCTAGTCACATAGCTATAGAATTTTGTCCTTGTCTGAAAAAGTGATGTGTTTCTGCTAACACATACATGTTTTTAGTTCTGCGCTTGATTTTATCCTTTCTTATTTTCTTCTCACAATTCCGATGGCTTCGTGTGTTCTCCTGTGAGTGTGGACGATATTCAAATTTTCCTTTGAAGCTTGATTCTTCAGGTGATTGCGTGACAACTTTCGTCTGCGTCTGGTAGTCTATATGTAGCTCAAGCCTTGACCTTTGTCTGAGCATTTGTCATTAACGTATTAACTTTTCCTTTCGTCTTTGTCTTCGTCTTTATGTTGCATTTTAAGTTGTGCTTGACACAGTTTTGCCTTGTTCTTGATTTGGCCTTTTTGGATGCTTGTGTTAGCCTTTCGTCTGACATCTTGTATCATCTGATGCATATGCTTGTTCTTCATTTCACCTGTACTTATATTCTTCTGAAATACTAACACACTTGTTAGAGATAACAACATGTATGATATTTGTTTCACTCAAAACCTTGTTGGGAGTTTCTTCGTCTGACTTAACAATAATAACATTGTTCTACCTTTTACTAAGTATTACACCGTCCAATAACTTTATATTAAATATGAATTTTATAAATTCAACCGTTAGATTGAAAGTTCTTTATTCTTAAATCATATATACAAAATTTTATATTAATCTAAGATGATTTAATATTTCAATCTTATAAAACAAAATTGACGTAATATATACATTTCAAAATATATTAAAATATGAACACTTTGATTACCTTCAAGTTGTTCAATTTTAACAATATTTGATATAAACATATAAAGTGATATGAATTTTCAATCTAACAGTTGGATTTACAAAATTCGCATTTAATATAAAGTTATTAAGTGGTGTAATAATACCGGTGCAACTTTAATAAGTATTACACCACTCAATAAATCTATATTAAATGTGAATTTTGTAAATCTAACCGTTAGATTGAAAGTTCTTTACTCTTAGATCATATATTCAAAATTTTATATTAAACCAATATGATTTGATACTTCATTCTTATAAAAAAAAATTGATATAATAAAATATACTAAAATATGAACACTTTGATTACCTTCAAGTTGTTCAATTTTAACAAAATTTGATATACACATATAAAGTGATATGAACTTTCAATCTAACGGTTGGATTTACAAAATTCATATTTAATATAAAGTTATTGAGTAGTGTAATACTTAGTAAAAGTTACACTGGTATTATTATAACCCTCATATATATATATATATATATATATATATATATATATATATATATATATATAAGAGGATAAGGAAAATAATCCTAAAGCAATTTGTGAGAGACTTATTCTCTAAATTTGTGAGGGATTTAATAGCAATTTGCGAGAGAATTATTCTCAAAATTTGCAAGACATTTGCAAGGGTTTTGCAAGGAATGTATTCTCTTATTTGCAAGGGATTGACGAAAAAACCTTTCGCTCCCTAATTTGCGAGGACTATACTTATAACTCATTAGCGAGGGATTTGCAACGATAAAACTCCCTCGCCAAATGAAAAATTTATTTTTTAATTTTGGATAACAATTTGGAAAGGGATTTGCGAGGGCCTAATTTTCTCGCTAGATAAGTATTAACTTTAGCGAAGGATTTGTAAGAAGATAAAGCTTGGTCACAAAATAATCACTATTTAGCAAGGGGTATAATTTCAAGCTATTTTCTCGCTAATTAGCGAGGGATGTCCCTCTCTAATCCCTCTCTAATTAGCGAGAAAATAGCTTGAAATTATATCCTTCGCTAAATTCCCTCGCTAATCCGCAAAATTCTTATAGTGATAGTCAACTCTCCTATAATGGAGCTTCCACTAAAGAAGTTTCACATTTCTTTATCTATTACAAGACTAATTCAAAATGATGAACTAGAAATCTCTAAATGAAGCAAGGATTTCAACTTGTTAGCTTGTGTAGTTGATCTTTTTCTTTGATCTTACTTACTTCAAAACGTGACCTTTGTCTTCCATTTATAGCCACCTGAAATAGACCCATTGTGGCTTGCTTAGTTTTTTAAGCAAATGTTGACATCACTATACTTTGTTTTTTCTAGTCTTGTCAATCTTTTTCTATAAATGAGTGTCTTCTAAGTAAGTCATTACTTTAAGTCTTCTAAACAGAGTCTTCAATACAAGTTTTCTAAACAAAGTCTTCAATACAAGTCTTCTAAAAAGTTGTGTTTTAATTGAAGTCTTTTAATAAACAAACTAAAGTGTTGGTCTTATGAACTAGGTTTTCAAGAAATTTCTCTTAAGAAGAAATGTTTAACTTGAATCTTTTTAAATTTAGAAACAAAGGATGATCATCTTCTTGCTTAGGACAAACAGGTCTTTAATGCTAATAGAAAACCACCAAATTGAATCTTCATTAAGAGTGTCTTGTGAATCGCTTTTACTATTCAAGAAACCATAAGCTAATAGAACCTTCTATTAGATTAAATATTGTTAAAACACTTGAAAAAAATTATTAGCATACAAAGGAGAAGTCTTCTATTCTAAAATTTGGAAGTACAAATTTGTCATTATTAAAATCATATTTAGGCAGGATTCAACAAAATTAACAATTATCCTAAAAGTGAACAAAACAAGTGTCAAATCCTAACTAAAGTCGGATGTCACATCCTATTCAAAGTTGAAAATGCATAATGATGCAAAAGTTTTGAATTTGTTTAAGTTGCTAAGTGAACTAAAGTTGTTATGTTGCTTAAGTTGTGAAAGTTATTATGTTGATTAAGTTGTGAGCTGTGAAAGTTGCTATGATGTTTTAAGATGTAAAAGTTAACTTGATGATAAAGTTGTTTATATTGTCTGAAGTTGATTTCTTCTTATGATATGATGTTTTCTTTCACAAGCTTATCCTTGTTTTTTCATGTATTGAACTGTTATGATCATTCTTAGTATGAGAGCAAGCCAAGATTTAGTTGGAGGGCATGCTATGTGAATAACTATGTTAAGATGACAACTTTGTTTTGTTGAATTATTATGATACACCATGTATATAGACGCTTGATTGATGTTAGGATTTATGTTTTCAATACTTATTTATTAGATGTATTTGTATGTATGTATAAGTTTATTGTAACCATATAAGAAGCTTTATGTTTTTCAATTGATATAAGCAAGGACTGGTTTATGTTTTCTATACTTTATACATATATCTACTACATAAATATCCAAATATTGTTCCCATGCATGATAACCCTAGGTTGGTAGATTGTTTATGTTTTATATTGTGTTGTAATTCTACCTTACTAAGTGTAATGACTTATCAATAAGGTTTTTATGTCCACATTATCATAATAACAAAAAAATATTAAATATGTTTTTAGTTCTCTTTTTCTTTTGTCAATTTTCACTTTTAATTTTTAAATAATTCTTTTACTAGTTTTACTTCTTTGAGTATTGCCAATTTTTACTTTTGATCCTTGAACTTTTCCTTCCATTAATATTTTTATTAAGTTTTAGATCATGGCATCAAGATTTTTTTGTTTATGGAGGGAAACTTTAAGAATTAAAATCAATATAAATACTTGTTTAAGGATTAAGCAAAAAATTGAAACAATTTTAATAACTAAAAATATATTTAATCCTTAATTTTGGATTAAATAAATTTTTAATCCTTTAGCTTTTTAAGAATTTAATTTTTATTTCTTTTTGAATTTTTTTGTGAACTTTTAATCCTCCATCAACAAAAAAAAAAATTGTTATAAAAATTAGTTATCAATGTTAAGTCTCCTATATTAAGATGTACGTATGCTAGTAAGTCCTGACCGATTAAATTATTGATCTATTTCACTACTTAATAGATATTAAATCTTATCATACATTTAATTTTTCAATTCGCTCAAGTTTATTTCGGTATCTATCTTTGTGGTTTGAAATCCATTGCCACATCTCTACCTCTACATACCAAAAAATAGTCAATATTATATCAATACATTGCTAGAGTTTAAAGTGCACGAGCCAAACAAAGAATTTTAACTTTATTTGTCCCACAAGTTATACTCAGAAAGTTAGGGGAAATTGAAAATTTGACCATGCCTTTTTATTAAGAAATCAAAAAGGAATAATTTCTTTCTTCAGAAATCCAACGTGGTCAATTCTGGAAAAGTTCCCTATAAATATATGAACCCACAAATTCAATAAGTTCCAACAAATTGCATTTCCAAAGTTTGATGAAATATAGAAACACAAGCAAGACAAACAAAAGGCAATTGATGGAAATGTCCACCTTGCAATCAAACCTTAACTACGATAATTGCCAGCCTAAATTAGAAACAATGGAGACCCCAGAATCACACATACTGCTTCTTCATCTTCCTGGTTTGTTTGGCTACTTACCTCGTCATCCACAAAACCATGTTCTTGTTTTTCTTTTATATATCTTGCATGTTTCTTTTTCAGAGTTCCTGTTTGAATAAAATTAAAATAACTATTCGAATAATCCATTTGCATGTTATTAACGAACCAAACCCGTTGATTAGCCTGCTTCCGTTCGATTTTATGTTAATTTCCAAATCTTAATTAAATCATGTTAAGCAAATATCACGACATTACTACATATATACAAGTCTTTGATTCAGTTAATTATTTTTAAAAAAATGAAAATAAATGGTTTCCAAACATGAATTACATTAATTTGACATGGAAAAAACAAATAATTGTCTTATCGCCAAATTGCGAAGTAGAAGGCATTTTACTATAATATTTATTATCGTAACTAATGAATTTATTAAATTAAAAAAACTCAAAAGGAAAAGTTGTTTGAACATTTTATATATAATTATTAAGGTTCGACCTAATGGTCAATAGAATTGAGGTAGAAACACGATTATTTATATTTCATCTCCCTTGCAATAATTATAATCTTTTCTACAAATTATTTGAAAATTATTATATATATATATATATATATATATATGAATGAGAAGGGATTCGTTCATTAATCTAGTAATAAATCGACCTAAACTTACTTTGTTCAATAACTTGTATTTTTTTTTTATCAAATTTCAATGATCTAACTGTTGAATTTAGAATTCATAATGTATAGATCAAGTTTATAAATTTTTAAAAAATTTAAAAGTTATTTAATACTTTGTTTTATTAATTTAAATTAACAGATAATCATAAAATCATTTTAGATATTGATTTGAATTAATGAAACAAAACATCAAAAAATAATTTTTAATTTTTTTAAAAATTTGCAGACTTGATATATGCATTAAAAACTTTAGATTAATGTCAAATATGTGTTATTGAACAAAATAAGTTTAAATAAACTTGTTTCTAGAATAAATGGATCTCTCCTCTATTTATCTATTTATCTATCTCTCTCTCTCTCTCTCTCTCTCTATATATATATATATATATATATATATATATATATATATATTCATTTTGTTTCCCATTGATGTGTTATTTCTTCACTCTTTTTTTTCCAGGTTATGCACAAGAAGATATAGGTGCTCAATTTGAGTACGATTATAGAAGAGTTAGGGTTTTTGGTGGACGAGCACTTGGAGATAACAGATCAATCCGCTTCAACATTCTGTATGCTGTTCCTTGGAATTGTGATGTGAATAAGCTTAAGGGTACGTTCCAAGGAGAAATTTATAGTGTCATAATGCCAAAAGTAACTACGTCAAAAGAAATCCATGATCAAAATTCACCCAAATCTTCACCACAAGCACCTCAAAAGAGTCAAATGGAAATATGTGAGGAACCAAAATCAACAATTGAGAGTGAAAAAGAAGCTAATGAGACTTCAACCGCACCAAAAGCCACAAATGATATCGTGCCTCAAAAGGGTGAAGGAGTTTCACAAGATGCCAAGAATCAAGCAAAAGAAAAGTGTGCAACAGGAAAACCACCCCCGAAAGGTAACAAGGAACATGTCATGGATGAGACAAGTTTCATCACAAAGTGTGAAGAGAATGGTAAGGATAAGGGCAAAGAAAAAGTGGAAATGAATATTGGATCATCAAAAAGGAAAGGAATAAAAGAGGTGGCTGCTTCTACTTCTCATGTTGTTGCAAAATTGGTAAAGGGATTCAATGAAGAAGATATGATAGTGTTGTACACAAGTGCAACGGTTCTAGTGTTGGCTCTAGGTGTTTATGCTTCTTACAAGTTTCGTTCCTTTAGCTAGACTATAAATAATATAATGCATCTCTCTTTCCTATCATATGATTTTGGCATATGATTGTTTTCAACATTTGTAAAACAAGCTGACAAATTTTATATCATAATCATGTGTTAAGCCGATTGTTGAATTCTTTAAATATGATGCATTCTTCTTTTCGGATACATTATCAATTCGTTAGATTAATTGTGTGTGATGAAAAATTTCTGAACCAATAAATATTATACTCTAAAAATAAAAAATGGTAGAGCAAAATTTAAGTAAAAAGATATTAGAATTTGGAAACAAAAAAAATATTCCTTCTCTTTCTAGTGTTTTGTAGAGATATCTCAGGAAAAATAAATGTTAACCTATTGCTAAATAAAAAAGTAAATAATTCATTTTATAGAAGACAACCATTGTAAGCAATAGAATATTTTAAAATAATAGAAAAAATAGAATGACCAAATACTAGTTTGGTTTTCCTAAAAATTTTAAATAAATTTTTAATTATATATCAAATGCGAGCAACTATCTTATTGTAGGAACGTTTTTAGGGATTATTTTTCAATGAGAGTGTTTGTAGAGATTCTTAATTTCTTATAACTTCTTAACTAATTCAATTTTTTATAATATTTATTTATAAATTAAATTTTAATAATTTAAAATAAATTATCAGTAATTAAATACGATCTTATGCCAAAAATAAAAAATATTTATCATAAATATAAAATACAATTTATAAATTTAAATTATTTATTTATACAAATTTTAAATATAATTTATATATTTAAATATAACATTTATTTGTATATATAATTTATTATAAATTTTAGTTATATATAATAAATATTTAGCTTGTGAAATACAAAAGGTTAAAATACTAATTATAATGTATTTTCTAACAATAAGAACCAAACTTATATGCTTCTCATTATTTTCATATTTTTTTTATCTATCAAAATTAGGGATGGCAATGGGGCTCCATGGGGGCGGGTAATAGTAAACTCGCCCCCGCCCCGCTGAATGAAAATTAGTCCCATACCCACCCTATATCCATGCGGGTATCCATTAAGCGGGTATCCATAAATTTCTTGAATACTCACGGATATCTTTTTTAAGAAATTAAAAAAATTATATTACAAATTATTTTAAGTTTATATTTTAATGTCATTAAAATATTAAAAATAAAAATTCAATGTTAATTTTGAACTTTTATTTAACGTTAATTTTGTTGAAATAATAATAAAAATTCAAGATAATCAATAACTTAAAATACATCAATCTCACAAATAAGTTAAAGTCTCATCACAAAACTACAATAATTCAATCTCATAATTGCAAATGAAAGTAAATAACTTAAAATACATAAATCTTATTGGTCCAATCAAAGCTAGAAAATTAATCAAATTACATCCAACATAATTCTATAACATGCTTAACACATATCGGTAACTTCATCAACCTCACTTTTGTAAGAAAATAAGATGAGAGTGTAGTTTTAGAGTTATGCGGTACAAGGATAATTAGGATATTTAAGAAATAATATTAAACTGGTACCCGCATGTATGGATATCATCATACCCGCCCCTGCCCCATTTATAAACGGGTAAAAAATTATCCGTCCTCATTATCCGCGGGTACCCAATTAGCGTATCCATTTATTATCCGTTTATCCACATATACCCGCCAGTGCGGGTATTTTTGTCATCCCTAATCAAAATTATAATCACACTAAAATTTGAATATTATATACGTAAATCCCACCACGTGCATATAATTATTAAAATGGCTTTTCAATATATTTTTATGAGTTAAAGTGTGGTTTAGGTCATCCTTCAATTGCTGTAAATGTGTAGCCATATAAATAGTTCCTACCAACCCAGCATTTCTATAGGCCTATATAAGGAAATATTTTGCCCATTCTAATTTTTCTTTTAGTTAATTACTTATACACTCTCAGTGTAAAATTTTTTTACGCTGGTAATTAATTATATCTCTTAATTGTGTTATATCACTGTAAACATATTTACTTTTAACAGTGACATGACACAATTAAGAGATATAATTAATTGCCGGTATAAAAAAACTTTACACTGATAATGTATAGATGATTAATTCTTTTTTTAAACCCCTTTTCCCCTCTCCTTTATAAGACATACTATAAATGTCCTCTTAAACTAGGAAGAGAGAGACCTAAAATAAGATGGATCAAATACTATTATAATAGAATGAGAGGTTATTTTATGGAAAAAAAAACATATATTTAATTACTCTTAATAGACAACGTTATTAACTATTAAGTAACTAGAGGAAACAAAGGCAATTCATTCCTTTTAAAAAAAATAAATAGAAAAGAAAGAGAGGATAGGAGGAGGTTAAATAAAAAATGAAGATAAAAAATAATGGATGTAGTGGGTGATTTAAAAATTAGTTAAAGGGTTAAATGACCTAATAAAATATGAACACAAAAATGGGATATTCTTTTCTTATAGTTATAGATTATTAACTTTTTTTTAAAAAAAATATTTGGGACCAAAAGTGAGAACTTTTTGGCTTTTGAGTTATAGGTGATATTAGAATTGTACCACACACTAAAACGGTTTAGCACAATTGATAGATATTCTTTAAGCATGTTAATATATGTTTAATTATCCAACTATTTGTATGAAGAAAAGTTCACTTTAATGAGATGTATATGTTAGAAATATCTTTGGCTCACAAATTTTTTTTATATCATACTTCTCAAAAAAAAAAAAATTATAAGAAACAAATGATGGTATCTCTTTTATAAGAAATAAACAATATATTTTACACTATCATTTATTTCTTATATAAAAATAACCCAATCACACAACTTGTGCCACATTGTATAAGAATAAAAGAAAAATAACAAGAACAAAGTAATACACCAAAATACAACGACAACCATATAACATGTAACTTGTATTTGTTTATAAATTAATTTTTTTCATATCAACATATGTTTGAAGTCTAAACTATTTATTATTCATAAGGATAAGTGTGAATATCCACATCAGTCTAATTCGTTTAAAATTTGATTTACAAAATCTGTATTTTTAATAGATCTGATAAGTTTGATCCTCAAAATAAATAATAAAAAGTTTCAAAATTGTGTTTATCTCATAAAGGCTATAGATAAATTAGCCAATTTGTAAGCCTGATGAAAATATGAAAAATTAAAAATAAAAACAAAATTTCAAATTGAAGGAGATTTTTTTCTTTCCTTTTTTAAGCTATAAAAACATGAAAAAGAAAAGAAATACATACTAAAAAATATAATTACATTTGTAATAAAAATAAAACATTTTAAATAATAGATCAAAGACTTAACATATCAATGTTTACACATTCTAAAAAAACATCAAAGTTTTAATCTCTTAAAAATTTTAAAATTCAAATACACTAACAAAACATCAGAATTTGTTGTCTTGAAAATTTAAAAATCTAGATATACCAAATACATATCAAAGTCTCAGTACCTTAAAAAAATATTATTATTAAGCATGTTAACTTGCAACTTTATAAATTAAACTGGCAAAATACCTAAAGTTCATGAGTCAAGCCAAAAAATTCGATATAATTAAACTACTTTAGACGTGAACTTAGGGAATTAGTTCGCAAACCTTGATCCATATACTAACCCTTAATTATTCATAATAATAATTTAGTTAAAAATATTTTGCAATCACTTATAAAGGAGATATAAATTTTTCTTTTGGTCTTTTTTTTTTTTTATTTACAATTTTAATTCCTCTATTTTAAAATAGAAACATTTAATCCCTCTAATTTAAAAAAAAAAAATACAAAATTTTGACCCTCCTATCAAAATTATATCCATTAATTGTTTAAGTTTTAACATTTTTACTTAATTAAATAATATGATATTTAGTAACATAATATTTAAAAGTTTAAAAATAAAAAACATAAATAAGATTTATTGATAAAAAAATATCAATCACTTGTTAAAATAGATATATAAACAAATATATTGCATTTTGTATGATATTTTTAATTTTTCATTTCTACATACCACACCACTAAATATCACATTATTTATTTAAGTGATGATAAGTCACTAAAACCAGGTCAAAATTTAACAATCAATATGATTAAAATTTCATATTTTTAAAAATAGAGAAACTAAATATCTCTTTTTTAAAATAAAGACCAAAATAATGAATTGACAAAAATAGAAACCGAAATTACAATTTAACCATGAATTTATAGATTAATTCTTTTTCTCAACATAATATTAATACTAATAATAATAGTCTATACTAATATATAAAAAAATACCATTTTCAATAACTACTTTTAATTTTTATTTTTACATAAACCATTTTATCCTTTATTTATTTTTTAATAACTATCTTTTTTTTATAAGTAACTTCTCATTCTTTTTCTTTTTTATTTATTTTTTTTCTTTTAATACAATGCAAGCACAGAGTGTCTTTTTCTTGTTAGTAAATAATAATAATAATAATAATAATAATAATAATAATAATAATAATAATAATAATAATAATAATAGCATCAGTTATTTTTTACTAGAGTAAACCAACGCCAACTTCAAAAATTAGGGCAGGGATGGAGAGAGAAGATTGACAAAAGTGAAACACAAACAAAGACAAATTCTAGTAAAACATGCTTTTTTATGTACAAGAATTTACAAGCCATTACTCATCAGAAAATGCATCACCATAAAAACCATTACCATCATCCTCATCAACCAGAGATTTACTTTTGGATTTTGAAGATTTGCTAGATTTTGATGGTTTCTTTATTTTCTCTGCCTGCAACTCCAACACCTTCTCTGAAGGTTTCCTCTTTCTCTTGATTCGTGCTCCCCCAGCATCATCTGCAAACAAATAAGGCTGTATGTAAAAATTGCACAGACGATATTATCTTCTTTTAAAAACAGAGTCTATGTAGTTGAGACTTGAGAGGTGAAATTTCAAACACAACATCAGGAAGAAACCAAAAATAAATTTGCTGCCAGAGTTACATATTGGTTGTTCAATAGTTCTTTTTCTTCATTTTAAAAATGATTAAATATATTTTTTGTCACTAAACTTCTGTAAATTTTTGTTTTCGGTCTTTGAACAAGTTTAATTTAGTTTGTCTCTGAAACTTTTCTCTATGAACAAAAAATTTTGACACCGGCGACCAAAATGTTAACGGGAAAAAAAATTTAAAGACTAAAAGTGAAAATTGACAAAAATTCAGTGACTAAAAACATATTTAAATTCTTTTAAAAATCAGGATTCTTAAGAATCCAAATAATCAGTTACAATCATATAGTGCAAGGCTAGACATTACCTTCAACTGGACTTGAGTTATGATTCATGGTATGTTCATTTGGTCCTGCCTCTTCTGAAAGAGGGGATCCAGAGTTATTACTGTCCACCAATTTTGAAGAACTTTCTATGAACTTGTCTTGCTGTTCAGGAGCATCACAACTGGGAGTTGCTGGCAGAAAACACAACTCTTCTTGAGACATATCAGAGTCACTGAAAGCAGGATCTTTCTCCACCGTTACAATGTCAACTTCGTCATCTTCGTTAACATCAGACGCTTTTACCTGCAGAGATGTGAACTTAGGACTAAAAATTGACATGTAAATATATAAATATAATAAAAATAAAAAGACCTGCATGAGCATCTAACACTACCTTACCTTCTCAGTCTCAGGAATCAAATCAAATTCATCTTCTCGCTCCACATACTCCTCGTTTTCCTCAAGCTCTTTGAAGTCAGGAGCAAATGCACTCCAGTTCTCGGTGTAATCTTTGGCCCAGATATAAACTATGCCATTCAAAGAAACAGATACAACAATAGGACGTACAGGATGCCATGCTAAATCAATAAGGGCTTCCTTAGGCCCTTCAAGGATTTTAACAAGATGCCCAACTCTATCCCAAATGTAAATCTTGTGTTCTCCTTTACTGGCAGAACCACCAACAACCCACTCACCATCACCACTGAAGCAGGGTGCTTTCCAGTGCACCTTCGTGATCGAATCTTGAAACTCCCGGAATAAAGTTAGGCATTTTGATCCTACAGCCTTCAACTTCTCAACACCATTCTGATCATTGAGGCTCTCATTCAGGTCATCAAGTGCTCTAACTTCATCCTTCAAAGGTAGAAGATTTTCATAGATCCTGATTATTCGATCATTTGAGTTTGTTAGAAGATACTGTCCATTCCTGCTGAACACAATGTTCTTCACTACAGAACCACCAGGGATAGGAACCATGGCACGCACCTCACCACCATCTATATGGTTAATAACAAGAATTTCCCCTTTTGAGTTTCCCACATAAACCAGGTTGCCATGCTTACTAAAACATGCAGCAGTTGGTGAGAAGGATGTAATTCCATCAGTGCACCTGTTACGTGAGCCAGGGGCTGGTCCATTATCGGATACCTCCAAGGTAGAAACTTTAAGCGAAGTTGTATTTCCTGTGTTCAAGTCAATGATCATTGGAGCACATGAGAGAGGACATGCCAAGCAAAGAGATGGTTTTGAGGAACCCGGATGAAGACGAGCTTGTAGAGGGGTTTGTTGTAAAACTATTCTTGTTATCCTCTTACCACTCATAACATCCCAGAGTGACAATGACTTGTCAGCAGCAGATACAAGAATTCGATTACCACACTTTGACCAGCAGACACTGGTTATTGGAGACGAACATTCATCATCTCGTAGCTCTTTAGCAATGCCCCGGGTTTCAAAATCCCAGATAACACAACTTCCATCATTGCACCCAGCTGATTCAATGGATCAAATCAAGAGTGAGAAAGTTGATAATGTATAATACCCCCAATTAATAATTCATAAAAGTTTACACTTTCCATAATATTTATACACCCCATATTCAAATAAATATATAGGCACATGTATGCAATATAAGTCTACGTATCAAAAGAAAGAACTACAAAAATCAGAAGGAAATAGTTGGTACAAAAGCCCTATGATCTAATTGTGCTACCTTCAACCAGATCCCATTGGGAGTTTGCTTGAGTGCCAATACTGCATTATGACTTAATCCCCTCTAACTGTCAGTGTATATGTCCATATTAGTTCAACCATAGTTGTTAATCCTCGATAGCGGAGTGGATCTGCCGACCTCAACAATGGGATAGCAGAATGACCACTATTCTAATATTATATGTATAAATTAAAAAATTAATTTTATATATTTAAAAGCTCAAAAACATAAAAACTACTCAAAATTAATGCATTAATCATTTGGTTGGGCCATGGTTTTGCCAACCACCACCAAAGAACAAAACCACACAAGTAAAAACAATGAAAAGAATAATAAAAATTGCTGATGCCAGCAAGAAAGAGAAAATGGAAAAGAAGGGAAGAAAAGAAAAAAAGAAAAGAAAAGGGAGCAAAAAAAGGAAAGAAAAAAACTCCAAACAAAAAAGAGAGACTTGCGGAGTCGCAACTCGCAACAAAAGACCTGCTGGAAACAAGATGTTTTTGGTACCCACACACAAGATCGACGATGAGCCAGTAGGGCGCACACACAAGGTCGACACAAAAAAAGAGAAAAGGAAAAAAGATTTGAAAGTGGAAAGACAAAAATACCCACATTAAGTGAGGGTATTATTGAAATTTCACATACCACCCTGACCCGCTCTGCACCAGTCCGCTCCGCCAGTTCACAGCTGCTCCAGCTGCAATGTTAAAATGTGACGCAACAGCGTCACTGTAGTGGCAGTGGCACTAAGCCTCTATGACAACATAGGTCCCAAAACATTCTGCATGCTCATTGACCAAAATTCTTCAAATAATTAGCACTAACAGAGACAACATCATCTTCCTTTCCAGATCATCATGTCCGGCATTAGCAACATATGACAATTACCACCTTAAACAAATCCTCAACTTAAACCAGGCATATCCTCAACAACCCTCTGAACCTCTTCCACCTTATTGTCAGAAGATTGACTGTTGCACAAGATAACTTTCCATTATCCATGTTTTCCATTGACCAGCAAGTCCAAACACAATACCTTACATAGGATAATTTTTAATAAAAAATGGTTCACCAATATCAGTGTCCAGTCTCTGGCAAATTGCAAACCAGTAAAGGTAGAGAATCACATGATATATAGCACGTATTCATCAAAAAGCAACCACTTGCAATTAAGAGTATTATGATATGAATATATGTCAATAGTAGGATTTTTAATGTTATTTTTATATAAAGTAACTCTTACAAGTCGAGCCTATGAGTCGAATCTACAGAAGCTCCACGCGTTTACATAGACTCTCAAGTTTGATAACCTTGCTTGCAACATATATGATACCCATTGCATTACACGACCAGTCACAAAAACAAACCAATTTGCAACCAATGTAATTTTTAACATCAATTGTAAGGGTAAACAAAATTATCCAATCCTTGACATACCAGATGCACAATGGAACACATTCACTGCGACCCCAAATCTTATCTAACAACCAAATTTTAGCTAGGTCTTTGATGCTGAGCTATTTATTCCATCCATGCTTTCCAGAAAATAGAATAATACTAATTCCAATGACAATTTAACCATCACATTGTGCAGTACTTGCTTAGAAATTTAGCTTCTTGAACTTTTCTATATGAAATTTAGATATTAAGAAGAAAGCCATGCCATGAATTTAACCATCAACCATGACATACATATCATGTGCAACAAAATTAAAAATCGCATGTGAAAAGATAAGATCAAGAGTGAACTTATTAGAGTTAAAGAAAGAGTAATGCTTACAGCTTAGTATTAAAAGAATGGTAGAAGCTTGCCTAAGATGGTTTGGCTATGTGAAAAAAAAAAAAAGATAGAAGCCATAGTGCCCCACTACAAAGATTTGATAAGGTGGAGGATAGCCAAATAAATAAAATAATGAGAGGTAAAGGAAGATCAAGTGAAACCATTACAAAGGTTTAGATTTGATAGTTTACCGGTTGTTCTGTTCACTTGAATAGCAATGCAAAATACACATAGCCATCAACACAATTTAGAAAAATTTCTGCATTGTAATTTATAATCTAGGCAACTGATGTTCCAATGACTCTGACTAGACATGTGTCAACTGCTCATCATTTTTATTTCCCGCCCATTCCTACATATTTTTCTTTTCATTTCCCTCACTCCATAATTGATTTTGCGGTTATATTATTATTATTATTATTATTAGTATTAGTATTAGTATTAGTATTAGTACTATTATTATTATTAATAATAAAATACTATTATATATCAACCCTTTCTGAATTGCAACCTTCCACGCCGGTCAACTATGCTAACTCGCCAACTGCACAAACCACCCTCACTGGTGACACACCCCAAATAGACACAAGGACACCCGCATCCATATCAACTTCTTAGTATAATAGCCATGATTCCATGAACTATATCGATGAATTTGATGTATACTCCAAATACTATTTTTACAAGCCATTTTGGTACATATCATGTTTAGTTTGATATATCGATGGACCAATGCAATACGTGCATATCACGGATCAACGTACTAGTTTCAATAAATAAATGATTATTTCCCCCAAATCAAACTCAACCAAACCATGCACTTCTTAAGGCCCTAACCAACATTACATATACACAATAATTACCAAGACATTCTAACAAACTACATAATTCATTTCATACCACATAGTTCCGGTACATGAGCAATTAGAAACAGGTAAAGCAACCATAATCCATGTCACTGATTGGCAGCATCACTTGCAAGAAAGAACATCAAAACAAGAAGCACTAACCTAGGTTCTGGTTTTGTTTCAGTTCTTAAGAATTACTTCATAAGACAATTTCAAAAACCAACTTTTGGAGAGTATATGTGGCAAAAGAAGATATGCCATGGAAAATACCGAAAATTGAAAGTAGGAATACTAAAAAAAAAATTGCAATAATTTTCATTTTTGAAAAAAAATCATTTTGAAGCTTTTAAAAGCATAAAAAAATAATTTTTAAGAATAAGAAAGTAAGAACCCTAACTTTGAGAAAAAGGGTAAGTGAGAGTTACCAGCAAGAAGTGTGCCACGACGATTAAAGGCAATACATTTCATACACCCATGTTCCAAATACTCCTCTATCACTTCAGGGAAATCTCCCTGTAACGGGTCTTCAATATTGCAAAAATAATAACAACAACAACAACATCAATGTCAGGACTTAGGAAAAGAAGATAAAAAATGAAAATGAATGCAACTCAAACACGAAAAAAAGGGTAAAAGAGAGAGAAGTGGGAAGAAGAAAACTAACCAATGATGGGTGCGTTCATCGTTGCAAGAAGCTCCGAGTGAGACAGAGAGAATATGAAGTGAAGTGAGGGAGGAAAAACACAGGCAACACAGATACAACACAGAAAGAGGTAAGTGAGAAATAAGTCACACTAGTGACACCACCTACTTTTATTTTTCGGTAATTATAAATGCTGTCTTCACTTGTTTAACTGTTTTTTCTTTTAAAAAATATAATAAAATTAATATCTCAAAGTTGATAATTAAATTTAAAGCATAACGTTTCCTTTGTTTTTATTTTTTTTAATTCCGTACTAGACTAATATGTTTCAATTAAGAAATAAGTAAAGACTTATCAACTCTCTCCTTTATTTAGTTGATTTGTAAAAAGAAGAGAAGATAATTCAATTTGTATCCTCTAATTTTAAGAAAATTGTTACATTTTAATCTCTATAATTAGAGAATTTTTATTTTAGTTCATGTTCGTAATATTCTTTTTTCATTTTTATTCTTATAATTATTTAAACTTATTTTAGTTTATATAATTACATAAATTTTTTATTTTAGTTCTTATAATTACGTAAATTTATTTTTAATCTCTTTAGAAATATATTGCGGGAACTAAAAGATAACAAAAAAATATATGTATAAAAATTAAAATAGAATATTTTTAATTATAGAAAATAAAAATAAAAAAAATTATAAATAAAATAGTTATAAAGTAAACATCCAATTTTTTATCTTTAGTGTTAGAAGGCGTTATAATATTGGTTACTGAAATTAAGATTTTGTCAAATGAGTCTTTATAATATTAAATAAGACTTTAAATTTAATTATTTATTATTATTTTGGTCCTAAATATATATTAATTTTATTATTCTAGTCATAAAGTTTTTTTGAGTTTTATTGTCATATTTTTTTTTTTGAAAAAGATTATCAATAGTTAAAAATAATTTCATATCACAATATAAATTATTTATCCTAAATTTAAAACATAATTTTATATTTTTAAATTATTTATTTATTATAAATTTTAATTATAACATAGTATATATAATCAAAAATATATTTATTATGAATTTTAATTATATAAAATAAATAATTATTTTGTACATTGGACAAGTTATAATACTAAAAACAAGAAAATTTATTGTATTTTTTGGTTGCAATAAAAATCTTAAAAAAATTTATATTGGTTCACTCAATCCTTAAACTACATCTAGTTATATTCAAACTTAAAGGGTTTCACTAACCAAAATTGGTTAAAACACAAGTATTCTCTAGACCATTTTTAACACTTATGATTATAGAGTGTGTCTGGATACACGTTCGAAAACCACGTTAACGGAGAAGTAAAAAAATTTTGCTTCTTATTTTCACGTTTTTGATCTCGGACGGACGTGATTCAATGTGTGGAAACGTATTTCCAAACACACTAATAATCTTATCACAAGACTACAAAACTCAAGTATTGTTTTTCTCTAAGTCTTTCAATGCTTTCACAACCAAATAAATGTTTAGTATATATCATCTTGCAAAGTGAGGATCTGGAAGTTAAGAACAATATAGACAACTTTCTTAAGCACAGGGTAAAAACTTTCTAATTTAGAGGGTTATCATCCAATGGATGTATGAGTAAGGATAAGTCTTATGAAAAGATTAGAAGGCATTTTAGGAGAGTTTCAACACTTAGAATCATTATTTTTTTCATCAATTCTTTAAGACTTGTATTTTAGTGCCTTTTGAGAAATTTGTTAGGGATGCTTTGACACTTGTTCCTTGTATTATGAGTTTTCATTTAATACATGGAAAGTTCTTAACATTATGTTAGTGAAGACTTGTTTCTAACTTGAGGACTGTAGTCTGACTTAGTCGTATAGCTTCACCAAAATGGCGCTACAAACTTCTAATGTTAACATTGTTTTTCAGAACATTCTTATTTATCTCTTTCTTTTTGTACTCGTCTCGTATGTCACATTTTCTTTTGATTAAAGGTTGTACTTATGCATAAAAAACTCTTTTTTCATTAAATGGAAGGATATTCGAAATGTTGTAGCATATCAACATAAATTCGTTTAAGGATCCAATATAGTTGGACACTAATTTTAAAAAAAAAAAACATTTTTGCATTTGTTGTTATGAAAATGTAGTAAGTATCATGTATAAGAATTCCCTAAATAAAATTTTGGATATTTATAAAAGACATTTGGATATATATTTGTAAAAAGCGATTTTGGATGCATATAACAAGTTTTAGGACGTTAGTTATTTTACCAAGTTCTCATAAAGGATAAGAGATTTGGATACTTATACCTACCATTGAACGTTGGGTGATGAACTTACTTCACATAAATGTAATGATAATCTCTATTATCATTAAAATCCTATGGATAATTTTAAGAGTTGAACATTTCATACATCTTTTCTTTCATATATTTTATTGTGGTCAATTGAATTATCATTAAATTACTTTGTTATTAGGATGATTTGAATGTTCTTGGTAATTAGGATTTGTAATTTATTGATATTGGCATTGATAAAGTGAGTTGAATATATTATGTAAATATTATGACTTTTCTTTGATTAAAATTGAGTTGGTTTTGGAAATTATATGATCAGACTATTATATATATAATTGGTTTTGATACTAATGTTGGGTTTAGGGATTTTTTAGAATAAAATCAATTAGGTTGAATTTATTATAGGAAGGGATACATAATTGAATATAATTTTGCTGAAATTAAGAAATTAGACCCTTAGTTCGTATTAGAAATTGATATCATACTACGTGAGAGGTTATCGTGCTAAATGCAACTAAATGCAACTGAGACATGCTAAGTGTGAGAACCCTAGAGGATTATTGGAGGGTTGGCATTAAGCATGAGTGATGTTTCACTAAGTGTCATAGCCATAGTGAGGATTTCTTATTTGTGATATTAAGCATGATATCTCTAGAGAGCAAACTATCCTTCAATGATGATCTTGGCACTAAGCATGAGAGTAGTGTGTTAAGTGGGAATGTTGTAGAAAAAAACACCTACCACTTACTAATATGACACTAAGTGTGGGGTTTTGTTATACTAAGCGCAAATCCTATTTCTTGCTCTTTTGTGTTATGTCGTTTTATGCTAGTGATAAATGAACTTGTGATTGCCATTGTGAGATTATTGTGAAATGTTGAATACCATAATTATATGTTATTATTAAATCAAAAGATGATTCCCTAAATTCAAAGTTTTAATGTTAACAAACAAAGCCTTTTTACATAGAAGAAATGCTTGAAAAATGTCTTTGAAACATATCTTTGAAAAGCTTATAAGATGAAGTGTAAAACGTTGATCATTTGTTAGACGATTATTAATAAGACAAACCTTATAGTTTGTCTAATATACATTAAATATTTATCATTTATTGAAACTAATAACAAAGTTTCCTTTGAATGTTTCATCCCTTAATAAGTCAAATCAAAAGACTTTCTCGGAACTCAAAAATTTGTTAAAGACAAGAATCATATTTTTCGTCAGAACCAAATCCCTAAAATCATGAAAAAATAGATAAAGTCATTGATATAGTTGATATATGTTGACATTGCTTTTGCAAGCTCTATTTGATATGAAAAGTTGATAAGTAGTCTCCTTGATTAAATAAGAGGTACTATTTGGTTAAATGCATTTAGTGCTCTTATTAAATGTGTTAACAATTATCTGCCACCATAAGGGAAGATAATGAAGATAGACAAAGTAAACTTGTAAGTTGGACTCAAAGTGTTGTGACAGTCATCTTCTCCAAAGCTATTATATAAGAAGTTCTAAAAATCAAGACAAAAAGAAGTTCTTCAGTTGAAATACAAGAACATTTACATACACATCTGTTATGTATAGCTTTTGTCTTGTGGAAAAATCTTTGTACTAAAAAGTTGTTGTATTCATGTCTTAGAGAGATAATTATAACAACCTTGTAATACCTTAATAACTATTGTTATAGGGTAGAGCTTGAAGAAGCTTGACTGTAAAAGAATATTTGGATAGTGGCTTGAAGAGCTAGAAGTGACTTGGAAAAGAATACTTGTAACTTTGAGAAAGTTAGTGAAAGTTAATTTGGTTGAATTGAGAACTAGATGTAGTCTCTGGATTTCAGACAAACTAGTATAATATTTCATTGTTTTTTTTATTACTCTTTTAGCACTTTATATGTTGAAGATATTACTTCACTCTCTTGCAAAAAGTGTGAGTTTTGAGATTCACTATTCAACCCCACTTCTAGTGACTTTCTTTTCTCTATAGTTATGTTGTGAAAATGAGTGAAGACTTAGCCTAAAGAGGTAGATGCTTGTTAGGTCAAAAGATGATCTTAGATCTCTCAGGTTATAAGTTTTAATGATAACAAATTGGAGCATATTTCAAGAGGAAAGTTTTTCAGATCATACAATAAGATGATTAGTTATTATAACACTATGTCTCTCAAATGAAACATTTCATCTATAAGACAAAAGATCTATATTTATACCATTTATGATGTCTAATAATCGAATCATCTTTATTTATGATATTCCTTAACATATCGAAAGGAATAAAAAGCTCCTTCAATACTCACACTTTGTAAAGAAACAAAAGATATGTTTTGCATCAAAGGAAAATGACTAACATATCCCTCAAGCATGCAAAATCTTAGAGAAAGTTGTTTTTGACTGACACATGCATAGTTCTTTCTTTTGCTACCTAAAAGGTGATAAGTAGCTTCCTTGATTTGATAAGAAGTAAAAATTTGATGAAATATATTCAATGCTCACATTTAATATATCAATAGACACTTTTCTCCGTAATGAATGAAGATGAAGACAAACAAAGAAAACTTATGAGAGACGCTTAAGGACTTACAACGGTCATCTTCACCAAGCATCTATTTAAAAAAGTTTGAAGATTTATAGACATATACAAACACTTAAAGAGATACTTAGAACACTCATTGTAAAATATATTCTTTAAAAAAACTTTGTACTTAATTAGTTTATCACGTCTTGATAGTAAGACAAAATAACATTGTAATTTGTGTTATTGCTTTAAGCCTAAAGAAGCTTAACTATAAAAAAATACATGGTTGTTAAAGCTTGAAGAGGGTTTGTGTTAAAAGAACTTTTTAGTAGTTTCTTGAAGAGACAAGTCATAGAGCACTTAGGTTGAGCCAAAAGTAACTTATGAAAGAATACTTGTATATTTGCAAAGATATTGGAACTTGATTGGGTTAATCAAGAATTAGACGTAGTCTCAAAGGTTAAGATGAACCAATATAAAAGTATTATATGTTCTTCTTACTTAACTCCTCGTTTGCATTTATAAGGTCTTGATACTACTTCAATGTTTCAATAAAGTATTAAGTTTTCTTATTGACACTATTTAACCCCCTTCTAGTGTCTTTCTTTTCTCCATAACGACTCTATGGAAACTATGAAGCCATGGACATTGCATGTGAACATGCATCATGTTCATTATATACTATGTTTTAAGAAAGTTCTTAATTAAGCAGGTTGATTTTGTGGAGTTTGTAGAGGGTTGTTAACCCTAATTGTGGGGGATATTGCATCCAATGAGGAAATCTCAATGGATCATGTTGATCCCATGTGAGCCAAGACTTACAATTGCAATTGGGTAACCATAACAAATCACTAGAGAGATCTTACTAGTTGAGAGTGTGATAAACATACATTTTCTAAGCTTGAATGATACATGTTGCATTTACTCTTATTTCATTTTTGCAATGTTTTTGAATGGTACTATATGCACAAGTTTTAATGAAGCTAAATATAAGTAGTATTAAACTTTAGTAGCATAATTGGGTGTAACATAAAGGTCCAAGGCAAGCTATAGGCCCACTAACCCACACACACTCAATATAAATAGGAAAAAAATGGGTACACAATAAATGTATAGATCATGTATAGGAAAATGTATTTGATGGAGAAGAAGCTTAAAGCTTCACTTGTTTGGCAATTTTTCTTTGATTAGTGTTACATCGAGGTGAAATTTTGTTAAGCACCAAGGGGGTTACCACACATATACACATGTCTCCACATTAGTGATATATTGTCCACTTTGGGCCTATCCCTCACGATTTTGCTTTTGGACATCACCCAAAAGGCCTCTCGACCAATGGAGACAAGTGTATGTATATAAACCCATGTCCATCCTCTTGTTTGAACAATGTGAGACTTTGCTTGCATCCCAACAATCCTCCCCTCAAACAAAGGACCACGGTTTACCCCTTCTCCTGTAGCGAAAACTACGAGTATTATCCGATGGTGGCCCACAGAGCTCACTCACACACTGAGTGTTTACACCGCCGCTCTATCATGACCTCCCTCATGACAACGGGACACGCCTCCTAACCCTCCATGTTACTAGGAAGCCTCTCTTCCACATGGACCCACCGTTAGGAAGACTTTCGACACAAGGGATCCCAAACTTGGATCCACCTGCTAGCCATCATACTCGTCGAGCCGGTCACTTGATCAGACCATCAGCTCTGATACCACTGATATGAAAAACTCCTCCTCACACAATAAGATCACTCACACATCCAAGAATCTTAAACGGAACACACACATATTTTATTTATTGGCTCTCTATATATAGAATAGAATTATAATACAAAATTTGAATCATATAATTCTCCTAAATAAAAAATAGGAAACAAATCCCTAAAAGATATCAAAACAAATAAAAATTTGTAAATCTGAATAATATCCTAAAGATTACAAATTTCTAAAATATCTCCTTAAATATTCACTCACGTAATTTATTTAAAATTTGAATTATTTTCCAACAAATCCTCCCTTAATTAATATTTCTAAATAACTTATCTTCTCAAAACTTGTCCTTCCAAGTAGTAAAAATTCTTTTCATTCTTTTGTCCTTGCAATATCAAGCATTTCCCCTTTTACACTTTGCATCCCCATTTTGAACCAACATACCTGTAGTTTTGTGATGTCAACTCTCCCAATGAATTTATATTAGATACAACAGAAGGTACATATCTCACATTTTCAAAAGTTTGGATGACACCATTGTGAATTTTCATTCTCACAGTCCCAATGCCTTTAACCTCCATTTTTCTACCATTTCCTAACTTGAATTGACCAAACTCACCGTTAGTTTTTAGAGTATGAAACCTTGTTTGCTCTCTATAAATGTGTTTTGAGGCAGCTGAATCCATTATCCATTTTGATTTAGCAACTTCCCTAGTAGTTTCCAAATAGAGATCGTCATCATCATGAAGGTTTTGGATTACATTAGCTTCGGAGTTCTCATCATCTTTCCTTATAATTCTCAATTTTTGAAGATCTTCTCTCATTTCTTTACACATTGATTGCACGTGACCTTTCTTTCCACAATAGTAACATTGCACGTTACTCATATCTCGTTCTAAACGTGATTGGAAATTTGATCTTCCTCTATGTCCATCTTGTCTCCATGAATTATTTCTCTCTTGCTCAGAATGTTGTGCGGCTAGTACATGACTTTCAGTATTAATATTCTCATTTTCATCATTCTCTCATTTTCTCTTAGAGCGGATGTCACTTGATCCAACTTCAATGATGTTTTTCCTACAAGTAACGTTTGAACTAAAGATTTATAAGACATTGGTAGTGAAGCCAACAATAACATTGCTTGCTCTTCATTATAAATTTTTTCGTTAACATTTAACAATTGACATACCAGTTGATTGAAATGGTTGATGTGATCATGAAGATTTTCCCCTATCTCCATTTTGAGTTGATACAACTCCATTTTCAAACATAGGCGATTGGTTAACGACTTAGATGCATAAATGCTCTCAAGTTTCTCCCACAAGGCTTTCGGTGTTGTCTCCTTTAACACATTGCACTTGATCTCAGGAGTAAGAGCTAACCGAATTGTGCTCACGGCCTTCTTTTGGATCTGACTCCATTCTCTTTCATTGATATTACTTGGTTTTTCATTTTCCAAAGCTTGATCAAGACCTTGTTGCACTAAAATATCTTGAATGGTACATTGCCAAATCATAAAATTTGTCTTACCATCAAATAAAGGTATCTCAAATTTTTGTATGTTCCTTGCCATAGCTCTGATACCACTTGTTGAGCACCAGAAGGGTTACCACACATATACACATGTCTCCACATTGGTGATATATTGTCCGCTTTGGGCCTAACCCTCACGATTTTGCTTTTGAACATCACCCAAAAGGCCTCTCGACCAATGAAGACAAGTGTGTGTATATAAACCCATGTCCATCCTCTTGTTTGAACGATGTGGGACTTTGCTTGCATCCCAACAAATTTTAACTTTAGTAATTAATTGAAGTTGTTTTAATTTTTTATATTTTACTGTTGGAGTTTATTCTATTAGGCAATTCTACCTTATTTTGGTTCATACATTTTTTTTTATATTTTCTTTCATTTATTGAAGCTTTGGAAAAGCATTGTGAACCCTTTTACAAAGTGCTGAGGTGAAAGAACTATTATTATTTTATAAATTTTGTATATTAAACTATTATTATTGCACAATCAACTCTAATATCAATAGAATGATGATAACAGTATTTTTGAGTAATAGTCATAATGATGATTACTAAATAAAAGAGTGTGTTATATCAAAAAATGAGGCAAGGGTAAAGTTGGAAAACGTTGGTGGCAATAATGACCAAGTGCAACTAGCATACAATCCATATAGGGAAGAATGTAGGAAAAACAAGAGAGAGAGAGAGAGAGAGAGAAAGAAAGAGAGAGAGAGAGAGAATAATAAGCTCACTCTTGGGGAAATACATGTGGGGTATCAACTAGTTATATAGGTCAAAGCATAGTGAATGACAATATGGATGGTGTGTATCTTTCTTCTCCTTTATATTGTTTTCTTCTGGTTCTTTATACATTGCTATAGCAACCATCATCCATTGTTATATTACATTGTAATAAATAATATTATAGAAATCAATTTTTCCTCCATTATAGTCTTCATTACATTGGTGTTTTCATTGAATTTTCATGGCGGAAAACACTCGATTGAAAAAAATTACCACAAATCTTAAGAATTTGTTGGTTGATGTCAAGCAATTGATGGAAATGATGAAATGCATCATGTAAAATATTCTACTTGTGTTGGGAACTTGGAGATTGTTATTACCTCTTTGAATGTAACTGGTGCATCATCACATTCCCTTGGGCAAACGATTTCGAGCTCCTTTGCTCCTCCATTTCAGGTTTGTAATGTCAAGCATGATTTTCCTCAATTTATTGACACTAATGTACTTGAATGGATTTTTAAGGCTGAGTATAATATTCTGGATGCTCCATGTTTAACCATTGTTATTGTGCATATGAAAGTTGATGTGATACCTTGGTTCCAAATGCTTGATAAGAATGATCTATTTCAATTGTGGGTGGGATTTACTAGATAAAATTATAATTTGGCACTTCACCATATAATGGTCCCAATATGCTCTTTTTAAGCTTAAATAACTTGGGTCCATTTAAGAATACTATTGTGAGTTTATTGCTTTGACAAATCTTGTATATGATGTCACTCTTAGTGCTTTATTGGATTGTTTTATTAGTGGTCTCAAACTTGAAATTCGTAGGGATGTTATAGCCTAAGGCCCTACCTCTATGATTCATGCAATATCTTTGGCTAAATTGTACGAGGAGAATACATTTCTAAAAGATCTTATCTATCCCAATCATATTACAAATCCATAAACCCTACATTGAACCAAACCCACAAAACTATTAGTCTTCCTCCATTTTTTCCTACATCAACCAATATACAACCTAACTAAGCAAAAGACATAAATTTTAGCGTAAAATAAATTTCCCCCATTGAGATATAGATAATTTCTTGGACACTGGGAGCTTTGATAATTTCTTACAACCGAGACTCACAAATTACTTTAAACTTCCTATGGATCCAACTACTAGATTCTTTTGGTAGGTAATGGTCATGCTTTGATAGTTGAAGGGATGGTAAAATATCTAGAGGTTCAAATTCAAGGGCATGTTTTACATCTACCAATATACCTTCTTCTAGTTTTGGGTGCAAAACTAGAGGTGTTCACAAAACTATTTTAAACTAAACTTTTTAAATAACTAAATTAAATTAAACTAAAATAAACTAAATTATTTTTTAATAGTTTAAACCAAACTATTATTTTTAGTGTAGTTTATAAAACTAAACTATTAAAATTAATAGTGCAGTTCACTAAAGAAAACCAAATACAAGCACAACATTACAATACTAGTACGTGTCGGACTCGCGATGGGGACGTGGGGTGGGTCTTCCGATTCTGCTTCAATCTTCACTTTTCAACTCTTTCTTGTGTCACAGACTCACAATGGTTCTTCACTTCTTCTGATTCTTCTTCATTCTTCACTCTTCGTTGCATTGCGGACTCGCGGGTGGGTCTTTCAATTCTTCTTCATTCTTCACCCTTGATTGTGTCGCAAAATCCTAGGTGGGTCCTCCGATTCCTCTTCACTTTTCACTTTTAATGGGTTATTTTTATTTTGATTGAACAATTGGAAGTTTCTGTTCTAGTTTGGTTTTCTCTACATAGGTAAAGGAAACATTTCTATTGCTTACACTCCATGTGTTTGATAATTTGTAGGCAATTTGCTGCACTTCAATTCCCTGCAAGTAATTATCCATCAGATGAGAGATGGAAACAACTAACTTCATTTGTGCTTGCACATATGTAATTAGCTTTATAAAATGTGAAGCCTGAAAATAAAACAAATTCATACCCTTAGTTTGGGATTTTTAAGTTATTTTCTATTTAAGTACATCAAGCAATTAAAGAGCAACCATGCAGATCCACATTTAAAAAGATAAGGAAGCATCTGTTTATCAAAACAATAAAACTTTCATCATATATATTGTAAAGAATATTCAAGTTACCAAGAAGAAAGAGACATTCAAGTCATTAAATCATCTTTGATTGCTATTTAAAATTTGTGATTCATTGCATTTCAAAATTAGGTAATGAATTATCTACTAAAAGAAAATAATGCTAACTTTCACATTGGATTGAAATCTAGACTTCTCTGTCTTCATAGTTTTTATTATCCACTCTAGTTGCAGACTTAGCAGTCATATATTGGCTCAGACACTAATATGTATGTATACATGAAAGGTCGGGATTAGAAATTACTAAGTTATTCAAAGGTCACATTATGAGTGATCCAATGGTCAAGATAAGGTTCACATTCATAGACTAGCATCAAACACTTTTTATATTTTAAGAGAATTTCTTATACTTGGCTTTTACCTTGTGTGATAGATTTATCCAATTTCTGCACTTGGAGGATTTCAGTACATATCAGCACTGAAGAAGTCTTTTCCTTATGTCTCTATGGTTGCTTCTCAGGGAATAACAATAGGTAGTTTTACAGTTTTCCTGATGTGGTGGATTATATATTGAGTGATATTAACTACTTCACTTAACTCTCCATTGTTTTCTTTTGCCAAACATATAGTTTATAACTTACTAGTGGTGAGTTTCTTGTTAAGTTATAATGCATATAAAAAAGAAAATCAATATCCAATGTGCTTATGCACTGTATGATATTTTTTGCATACACTTCTTTTGACGAACTGCTTATGGAACAAGCTTTTAGAAGAATTTGTCTATAACAACTTTTGATAAATATGCACAGTACCAACCTCATCCGTATGGTTGTGTTTGGATTGAAGGATGGATTTGGGGGAGTGGAAAAGGAAAGATTTGAAGAAAAAGAGAGTGGAAAGTGAGGTTGTTTGGATTAAGGGAAAGATAGTGGAAAGTGAGTGAAAAGTTTGTGAGAATTTGTGTAGAAATTGATTGATATGATAGATAAAAATTAAAAATTTAATAGATGAATATGTAATTTACACTTTTACCCTTGGATTAAAAATGAGTAGAATATTATTTATTGTAAATAATAATAATTACAATAAAATTATATTAATAGGTATAATTTATTAAAAAAATAATAGATAATGATAATAATAATAATAAACATTAGAAAAATAATAAGAATCATAATAAATAATAATAATACTAATTATAATAAATAATAATAATATTAATAATAATGATAATAATAATAATAATATTTATAATAATAAATAATAATAACAAAATATATTATGATAATTATATTTTCTAACATTATTTTATTAATGTGTTATTATTTTCTAACAAAATTCAGTGGTTGTTTATGTGGTTTTTAGGGAGATCGGATGCATTGTTGCAACCCGAAAATTTTCGATCTCGCGACTAATGGTTTAGACATCCTTTTCAAAGTCTCATCAATTAAGGAATGCCTGGACACCATACTAATCCTAAATTAATGGTTTTGAAAAATAAGTTCATGGAGTCGCCACCAATGTTTTACTCAAAACATTGGAAAAAGAAAAGGTTTTTAAAAGTCCAATAAAGGTCTTGATAACCAGAATTGAGTTCGGGGGTCGGTTACGTGTAGGGAAGGTATTAAGCACCCCTACAACGCACTAAATCGGTACCCTATGATGAAGATAACGTAATAAGAATTAATAATTAAAATATTTAATCCCCTTTATTAATAATTATTTACATGCTTGAAATTTAAATTATAGAATTAATCCTAAAATGTCTACATGATTATTTTTTATTGTAGCAATATTTATTATAGAGAAGAAATAAATAAAAAAAGAAGAAAGAGATTAACAGAAATACCTCTTGAATGAGCTCTATTGAATCTTCAAAACAGGAAGATTTTAGGTGCTTTGTGGCAACCTTTCACACTATAATGCCTCACAGAATCTCAAGAAATACAAAAGAGAGGGAGAGAGAAAAAGAGAGAAATTTCGTGCTCTAAGGAGTCTGGACGAAATTTTGGAGTCTTGAGAAATGAGCCCCAGCTGTCTATTTATAGACTTTAAAAAGGGTCCAGAACGGCCCGTTCCGAAATCAGAACGGCCCGTTCTGGATATGGTCGTTGTGGGTTAAATGGGTAACTGGAACGGCCCGTTCTGAAATTGGAACGGCCCGTTCCAGAGACACAATTAGCACACACTTGGCTATGCTGGAACGGCCATTCTAAACAACAATTTTAGGCCATTTTCATAACTTGGAACGGCCCGTTCCAGTTTAAGAACGGCCCGTTCCAGTTAAAGCTTTTGCCCCCCTTTTGAAGAGTTTGGAACGGCCCGTTCCAATCTTGGAACGGCCTGTTCCAATTTAGGAACGGCCCGTTCCAAATTAGGGTTATTGGTTCTTTTAGAAACTTGGAACGGCCCGTTCCAAATTGGGAATGACCCGTTCCGATTTTGGAACAGTCCGTTCTAGTCTTCTAAAATTAGCATATTTGGACCTTTGGGCCCTCTAAAGTCTTGTCTTGTTGTTTGCATGCTTCGGGAGCTCCTTTCCTTCATAACAGAGGTCCATTTCCTTGTTTGTATGCCCCCGGACGAAATTGGGTGTCTACAGCTGCCCTTCTTTACTTGTCCTTTGGAATAACAATGTGTTGCTTTTCCAAAGGCAAGAAAAGACGTAGACATTTCGTCCGGGTCTTCTCTTCGTCTCTTTGGTGCTTCTGCGTTGTTTCCCTTGTGATAATGTGTAGCTTCTTTCACTCTGAGGTTAGGTAACCCACTTCAATCTTGTACTAGATTTGGGGATCTAGTAACCCTTTCACTAAGGTCAGGTAACCCACTTTGTACTAGTTTTGGGGATCTAGCAACCCTTTCACTAAGGTCAGGTAACCCACTTTGTCGTTGAAGTAGTTTCGTATCTCAGCCTTTCCAAGCTGGACTGATATTTCAAGGCTTCAGCCGGCCTCCTCTAAGGTCAGGTAACCCACTTTGTTGTTGAAGTAGTTTTGTAGATCAGCCTCTCCAAGCTGGACTGATATTCTAAGGCTTCAGCCGGCCTCCTCTAAGGTCAGGTAACCCACTTTGTTGTTGAAGTAGTTTTGTAGCTCAGCCTCTCCAAGCTGGACTGATATTCTAAGGCTTCAGCCGGCCTCCTCTAAGGTCAGGTAACCCACTTTGTTGTTGAAGTAGTTTTGTAGCTCAGCCTTTCCAAGCTGGACTGATATTCTAAGGCTTTAGCCGGCCTCCTCTAAGGTCAGGTAACTCACTTTGTTGTTGATGTAGTTTTGTAGCTCAGCCTCTCCAAGCTGGACTGATATTCTAAGGCTTCAGCCCGCCTCCTCTAACGTCAGGTAACCCACTTTGTTGTTGAAGTAGTTTTGTAGCTCAGCCTCTCCAAGCTGGACTGATATTCTAAGGCTTCAGCCGGCCTCCTCTAAGGTCAGGTAACCCACTTTGTTCTTGTACTAGTTTTAGGGATCTAGCAACCCTTTCACTAAGGTCAGGTAACCCACTTTGTTCTTGTACTTGATGTCTTCTTGTTGGTGTTGTTGGATGAAAGACTGCCCCTAGGTGGACAGGCAGGAGATGTTTGATGTGCCCCTGTGTTGGTGGGCAGAGAAGTGGATGACTGGCAGGGATTCCAATGTTGCCCCTGCCACTTGAGTATTGTGATGCCTCTCCAGGCGCCCCATGGTAGGTTTTTTCGAAGCTTGCCTTTTTCTCATGTTGCTTTTGTTATTTTATTGTCATCATTGGTGGAGGGATCTATTCCCATGATGTTATTTGCTGAATCTTTATTGGTGAGTATTATTTTGGAAGCCACTCCTAGCTTTGGTAGGAAAACATTCCTGGTCTTGACATTTTCATGAATCTTCCATCATTCGGTTAAGGAGTAAGGCACGATGGTCTCTTCATGCTTATGGGTTTGCTTATTTGGTTGATTCCATTCTATTCCACTACCGATATGTCTTTGCTTTGTGGGCACATAGAATCACTAGGGGTTGCCATTTGACACCGCTTCGACTCATGCTTGGCTATTGAGATTTCACGAGTGCTTTGTCCTGATGACTTCTTCTGACCCATAGCAAGGAGAATGCATGGATGCATGGATGCAATAAAAATGCAAGACAGGAGTGATTTTTTTATTATTATTATTTTATTTATTCTTTTTTTTTGTGTAACGCTCTTCTATATGCCCCTACCTCATATGCATGTAATGCAGTTTATGCTCATGTGTTTGTTCCTAAATATGAAATTCAATTTTTTTGTCAGGAAATTAACCTGTACGTGTTAAGGTTAATGTTGACGATTTCTTTTTATCCATGCCAATCTTGATTACTGTCGGGATATGTTCTTTTGAACTCAAGGTTTCAATGGCTCCTCAATTATCAATGTGTAGTCAAATGTCTCTAAACTCTGTTAAGGGACATCTTAGTCTTCCCTCTGTGAGTATTCACTGTGCATTTTCCGTGTATCTTTTCAGTACCATTTTAATGCCAAAGGGTCAAGAGAAAAGAAGAAAAGGGATGTTTGTATTTTTTCAAAAGGTTGTTAGAAGGGATTTTTTTTCAAAAGGGTTTTTTAGAAGAATGGCTGGCCAAGGTGGGCTTTAGTGTTTATAAAAAAAGCCTATTTGCTACAAAGAAGCTATCATTGTGTTTAGCTTTTTTTTGGAAAGTGAAGTGATGACTCGGGGTTGTACTCTAATTGGATGATTTCTTTGAGCCGCCTTTCAGTTTTCAACTCAGATTACTGCTTTAACGTCCTAAGTTTTGCCTAGGTCACTTGAGATGTGTTCCCTAGCGAACATTTTTCTTTTGATCTTTTCTTTTGCCTAGGTTACCCATTTTTACTTGTGGGTTGCCTAGCAGATCTTGCCCTAACTTTTGCGCAGCACCCTTAATGGGTTTCCTGCCGGGCCTTCATTTTTTTTGCAGCACTCATGAGGTATGGGATGTCTTTATTTTATCAAACCCTAGTCATGTTTGAATTCTTGATTGTTCCTTTGTTATCCTTTCCATGCTATTATTGAGTAACGTCTTTGTTGCAAATACATTTTGTTTGTTAAGGGTTGATGGATGAGGCCTAGAGTGGATATTTAGAGGGAGAAGCGAAACGAAAGAGTGTTATGGCATTTAAAACAGTACTTTCAATTTACACGTGCCCCTTTAACAAAGCTCGAAATCCCGGGCATGCCCCGAGTTCGTGATTCATACACAGAGAGATAGACGAAGGTTGCCCCCTAGAAAGTCATGGTTGACGATTGGTTGAACTACGTTAGGAACGCATTCTCACTTGCTTGAATGTGGGTGTTTTGTCTTCGGAGTGAAACCTTTATGAATTCTTGCTTTCTAAAGGGGATACTCAAGCCGCCTTTCGGTTTTCAACTCAAGTAAACATTGTTTTTTTTTTTTTACATATATCCCTGACTTTTGCATAGGACGTATCCTATCAGGATTTTTTGTTTTTACCCTAATTTTTGCCTAGGATGCCCTTTACGGGTTTTCGTCCTAACGGGTTTTGTATGCAATGCCTTTATTCTTCAATTGAGTTTTTTTGTGATTCCCTAGAAGCAAGGATTCATTCATTCTTGATCATTCCTCCTATCCCAACAGTTGTCATTTCCGCATAGGGAACTCTTGGTGTTTGAATCGTCAATTTGGGCGTGTTATGCCCCCCAGTCTTTTTTGCACAATTACTAGTTTTTAAGTGCTTCCAATTTGATGTATCGAGTTTGCACTTGATTACCAGTGATCTCATTATTTGATTAACACGCACAAGTTAGGTTTCCTCTTTTATTCTTATTTATTATTTACAAGGAAGACATATTATCTATATGTGATGCAAAATAGAATGCAAAGATAATTGAGAAATTCAACAAATATCATTCTTATTGATTTGTTTGTTTAGAGAACATTCTTTGTGCAAGATCTTTCGGTGCACTTTGATGATGTTGTTGCAAGCTACAGAAACTCACGCTTGAATGATGTCCCTATAGACATGTTGCTGGTTCGTTGATTTGCAATTAGTCTTCGTTTCTTCTCAGATTCTCTTCTTGCTATTCCCATCAGAAATAACCGTCAATAGGATCTTCGGGTTCACCACTATTTTGGTGATTGCCAAAAATTTTATCTTTATTGACGAGGTTGATGGGTCAGAGAAAAAAGATGCAGTTTGGAGTGATTTGATAACGAATTGAGGGTGTAAGGGAGCTTATTATCAAACTATGTTCTTTTGAAGCAAATTTTTTCTTTTTTTTTTTGCTTCAATTTCCTTCTTTTTTTTTCGTGCCTCTTTTTCGAAATTTCAAATAATCTCCTATTTTGAATTGAGGAATGACATCTTTCTAGATTGAGAAGATGTAGACTTTGCCTTCTTTTGAAAGGATGACAAGAGTTCAAAGCCTAGTAGGCCTCCTTAGTATAAGGACACACGATTCTTGTACTTTAGAATGTTCTCTTTCTCAAAAATCTTTGCATACTATGTGTCTTCCATTTCTAATGAATGTATATGCTAAATTAAAATATGCATGATATTTGTTTTCTACCTAAATTTTATCATGTTTTTGACTAAGGGTTATGATGCATGATTTTTTTTGCTATATTTTTTTTGTTTTTTGTTGTTGTTTTTTTTTAAATAAACTACCCTATATGATGCTTTAGAGTTAGGGTATACAGAAGGGAGTTAAAATGTTTATCATATTTTTTTATATTAATATCTATTTGTTTGCAATTCTTATCCATTTAAAATAAATAAACACAAACAAATGCAACACACATATGCTCAAACAAATGTACACCCGCGAACAGTCACGTTTAAATCCTTGGTCTGTGGTCCCTGCAAGAAAAGTGCATTGTATAGGAAAGTTTTAATCTCACTGGTCTTAAGGCCCCCAAGGTGCCTCCATTATAGGGACCAAGTATCTCTATCGCCGTCACCTGGCAAACTCTAAGGTCTGTCACAGTATTTCAGGCTAGAGTAACCGGTTATCACCTTGAGTGTGATTTCCGAAAAGGCTCGCAGGCTCCAAGGCCAAACTTAGGCCGGTCGTAGGTCAACCACTCCCTATGTTTATTACCCTCATGCCCCCGGGTGTAGGAAGAACTGTTGTGTGCAAAGGTTTGTGTACAAATTTTATTCAAACAAATACAAAATTTAAACAAGCAAATAAATATTAAAGCCACACAAATAAAACAAATAAAGTAAAGGGGAAAAATATTTAAATTATTATTTTTATTTTATTAACTTCATCAATTAAATGGGCCTGACCCTCTTTAAACGTCCCCAGCGGAGTCGCCATCTGTCGCAACCCGAAAATTTCCGATCTCGCGACTAATGATTTAGACATCCTTTTAAAAGTCTCATCAATTAAGGAATGTCCGGACACCAGACTAATCCTTAATTAATGGTTTTGAAAAATGAGTTCATGGAGTCGCCACCAATGTTTTACTCAAAACATTGGAAAAAGAAAAGGTTTTTAAAAGTCCAATAAAGGTCTTGATAACCAGAATTGGGTTCGGGGGTCGGTTACGTGTAGGGAAGGTATTAAGCACCCCTACAACGCCCTAAATCGGTACCCTATGATGAAGATAACGTAATAAGAATTAATAATTAAAATATTTAATCCCCTTTATTAATAATTATTTACATGCTTGAAATTTAAATTATAGAATTAATCCTAAAATGTCTACATGATTATTTTTTATTGTAGCAATATTTATTATAGAGAAGAAATAAATAAAAAAGAAGAAAGAGATTAACAGAAATACCTCTTGAATGAGCTCTATTGAATCTTCAAAACAGGAAGATTTTAGGTGCTTTGTGGCAACCTTTCACACTACAATGCCTCACAGAATCTCAAGAAATACAAAAGAGAGGGAGAGAGAGAAAAAGAGAGAAATTTCGTGCTCTAAGGAGTCTGGACGAAATTTTGGAGTCCTGAGAAATGAGCCCCAGCTGTCTATTTATAGACTTTAAAAAGGGTCTAGAACGGCCGTTTCGAAATCGGAACGGCCCGTTCTGGATATGGCCGTTGTGGGTTAAATGGGTAACTGGAACGGCCCGTTCTGAAATTGGAACGGCCCGTTCCAGAGACACAATTAGCACACACTTGGCTATGCTGGAACGGCCGTTCTAAACAACAATTTTAGGCCATTTTCATAACTTGGAACGGCCTGTTCCAGTTTAGGAATGGCCCGTTCCAGTTAAAGCTTTTGCCCCCCTTTTGAAGAGTTTGGAACGGCCCGTTCCAATTTAGGAACGGCCTGTTCCAAATTAGGGTTATTGGCTCTTTTAGAAACTTGGAACGGCCCGTTCCGGTTTTTGAACAGTCTGTTCTAGTCTTCTAAAATTAGCATATTTGGACCTTTGGGCCCTCTAAAGTCTTGTCTTGTTGTTTGCATGCTTCGGGAGCTCCTTCCCTTCATAACAGAGGTCCATTTCCTTGTTTGTATGTCCCCGGACGAAATTGGGTGTCTACATGCATGAATTTTCTATAAGAAAAGAAAAAAGGTCTAGGAGTGTAAAATAATGTTAGATTGGTCATATGGTTTCCACGACTTTACCATGTACTTACGTATGTATGTAGCGATGCCTTTTTCTTACCTGTGTAGTTTTACCACATGTTGCTAAGAGCTTTTACCTTTGCCTTGGAAGCAGCATAATCGATTATGTGTCATGCATAATCGATTATGTGCCTCCATTTTTCATCTCTTTTCAGTCTTTGGGGTAGGGGTATTATCGGGTTTTCTCAAATCTTACGTGACTTTCATCTCTTTACTGTGCAAAATCATGAGGACGGCAACGCGGCTTCTCCCCCTTTTCTTCGCCTTTCTTTCCTCGCAAATCAGCAGAAACAAACGTCCACTTTCTTCGCCTTTCGTTCGTCTTGAACAGTAAATCAGCGGAAACAAACACTACTTATATGTCTAATAGGCATTATGCATTTTAATTAGTAGATTAAGTTAATGACTTTATCTCTTATTGCTTGTAGCTACTATTAAGGAATATATTTCGCGAGGAGCATCATTAGTTGTTTTGTCAGATGCGATATTTGATAAAGAGGCAATTGCACAACATAATTTCAGCAAGGTGTATAAACTTGCACATTCTGCTGCCTTGTTGGCTGACGAAGTTGTGAATAGGTAACATTTGTTTTGGTTTTAATATTTAATGGTTGTTGTTTTCTTCTAGATCTAGACAAAATGATTGTTTGACATGGTTGTTGCATTTGTTTTGAATCATTTCGTTAGAATTTGTTAGAGCAATTAGTCAACAAGAAATACTAAAGTGGATGATGATCTGAAACGGCGGGTGGACTCCTCAAGGATTTAAACTAATAGTCCTTCCTATATCTATAAGACTTGTATACTTATATCAATAAGACAGGGTTGGAGTTACATGAATTGTTAAGACAGGGTCATTGGTTCATCTGTGAATTAGTTTTTATTAAGTTTTTACCAAAAAGTTCATATACAAATTTAACTTATCATATATTTAACAAGAGAAATGCTTTGATTTGGTGGTTGTATTACTTCAAGGATTCTAAAAGAACTAGCGTTCAAATTTAGGCAGGTCCATTTGTTCAAAATTTTCTTGTATTGTTCAATAGGTTCATGTTGTTGTATATCATTTAGGTTAACAACTTCAAATATACTTCAGCAGTTCATTTTTTTTATATTTATACATTTCCTAGGATAAGTTAATGTGGTCTTATGTTATGTCTGGTATGATCATTGTGATCTTTTAAATGTAAAGCATGTCTTGAATTTGTAGATACAAAAAAATTTATAACTTTGCATTGCAAGCCATATTGATTAAAAAAATGTGAAATTAAATAAATCAAATATAAATTTTATAGTCCTTCTAGAGATGTAGCCTTATCTGTGAATTTTTTAAGGTAAATTTTATAGTATAAATCAAGTATTTCAAGTAAAAGGATCTTTTTATATTTGATTTTATTATGAAAATTGAAAGTTCTTATTTATTTATTTATTGGTTTGATAGTTGTAAGGGAGAAAAAAATTAAATGGAATCTTCTTTGTCAGAGATGGAACCAGATGCCTTTACCACTAATGCTACATCACCACCTCACTCAAGCACATCATTAAGGTGTACTCAATCATTGGTATGGAAACATTTCACTAAAAATCCTAATGAAGACCATAAGGAAAATTTCCATTATTGTGGCATCCTAATTAAGCACTTGACTGGAACTAGTGCTATGAAGACCCATTTAATGAGATGTGATGAAGGTCCAAATAAAAGACTTAAAAGGTAAAGATCAAATTCTTCATCATCATAAACTATACAAGGGAAAGTGAGTGGTGGTGTTCGCTCTTCACCAAGTTATTTTAAATTTGACCAACAAATATGCCAAAAGGAGCTTGTGAAGATGTTTGTGGTTGCTGAGTTACCATTCCAATTTGTGGAGAATGAATCATTTATCAAGTTTTTAAGTGTGTTGCAACCACGATTTAGCGTCCCATCATGCTTTACATTAACTCATCATATTTTTATACTCTTTAATGATGAGAGAGAAAATTTGAAGAAATTTCTTTCTATGCATTGTGGGAGAGTTTGTCTTACAACAGACACATAGACATCAATCCAGAACTTGACTTATATGAGTTTGACTACACACTTTGTTGATAATAATTGGAAGTGATGGAATAACACTAAGGCCGAGAAGTCCAAGAGGTGATATATTGAAGGAGGCAAGAGGAATGGGTTAGTGTTGAAAAATCATAGGAGGAGTAAGCCTACTTTTGGGCCTTAGCTCCTAAGTTTTTTTTATAGCATTTATTTTTATTTTATTTACCAATTTTACCCTTGTATTTTGGGGTGTTTAGGACTTAGAATTTATTTTCTGTTGTATTTCCCATTTTACCCTTGTATTATGGGGTGCTTTAGATGATTAGGGTTTTAATTTTGGGCTAGGGTGTTAACTAGAAGGGTGACGCATTTTTTGGTGTTTTTGGGTCTATTTTTTGTGTTAGAAAGGCTTAGGCCCAAGTGGAGGGCAAAGGTTGCATGGTCTTATCATGCACTTAGATATAGCTAATCTAAACCCAAAGATTCCATCCTTGGCCACCAAGTTGCATCTAGGGTTCATTTGCATTTCATTTGGAATGCATTTGCCTACTCCAAATGCAACCCTAGATGCCTCCCCTCCTATAAATACCCAACACCCCACACCTTGTAAATACTTTGGATTATATGAATTTGAGAGAGCATTTCTTTGCCTCAAATCCTATCCTTAGTCCCTAGGTTAGTTTCGGCTAGCCCCTTTCATTCTCCACCCTTGGAGAGTGAAACCCTAGATTGGCCTCCACCTACACTTGGAGTGAGCCAACCTTGAGCAACCATACACCACCACCCTAAAACACTTCCGCCACCCTACTCTTGTTCACGCCTATCTTCCTTTCTCCAACATAAACCTCCCTTTGTCCAACCTTTGATGAGCCTAGATCAAGGGCAAGGTGTCTCCCTTCAATCACTATCATCAACCATGGAAGGAGGGACTCCATCAAGTGGTATCAAAGCCAAGGATCATCAAGGGTAAAACGTTGTCTTCCTTGTCTTCTTGCCTTTCTTTCCATTCGGTCTTTGTCTCTCTTTTTGCCTTTCTTTGTATGACCGAATGCTTGTGGTTCATGTTCTTGTTCCTTGTGAACCTTCCTTAACATTTTAGGTTTCCATTATTAGGTTGTTGCCATGCTTTTCTATTTTTTTAGGTTGAGTCTCATATGAACATGTTTTTGATTTTTTGAATCCACCTAAGTTTTGTCACTTTATGTTTCCTATATTTTGTCTATAAAAATTCCATGTATGTGCCAAACACTTTGCATGAATACATGAACAAAAAAAAATACCATATTGCATGATATAGTGGGCGTGACATATAGCTACCATTCTAGGAGTCATTCATGCATGCTACTTAGTTCTAACATGTTCCTTGAAATTTTTTGAGTTTCCATGTGTAAAATGCTTCCTTGCACATGCATATAAATTGCTGCCCACTTTCCTTGCATTCTCACTTGATTTAGTCTTCTTTCTATGCTTAAAGAAACCCTAAAAGAATCTAAGAGGTGTGCTGAAAAATTTTGTGCAAACAACTTGTACTAGATAGTACAAATCACTTTCCACTCAAAAGATACCCTAAACACCTCTAAGAAACCGCCACTTGTCTTCATCTCTTACTCCTAAAATTTGACCTAATTTTCACCACCCACAAGTGCAAAACCTAAGCAACATATGGGCTGAACCATAAAGAAAGAAATTGGACCCAAAGAATATCAAAAAAATTTGGACATGAAAATAGAACAAAAAAAAAAAAAAAAATTGACCAAAAAGGACTTGTTGCTAGACTTGTGGACTTGGACCAATACCTATGCTTTTTGGAGTTGGACTTAAGACCATTATTGACCTATTTTGAGACCTTAAAGGTGGCTGGACCAAATTCATAAAAGACTTAAATCAAGTGGGTTTAAACACTAATCCATTCTAGTGCCTTTCTAGGAATACTCTTTGTGTGCTTCCTATTTTTGATTGAGTCTTAATTTTAGTTTGTCTTTTCTTTGGCCTCTTTTGTTTTGTCTCAACTAATTCTCTTTGAGTTTAGCCTTTCCTAATTGTGCTTTTCAGTTTTATTTCTTGGACTCTTGCTCTTTGGGTTGATTTCATTTTGTTTGTAGGTGAAGAACCTATCTAGCAAACTAGCACACCTTTGGTGGATTTGAGTGGAGGAGTGAACCGAATCCAAACCTAGCCTTTGGAGGGATTTCCACCATACAAAAGGAGTGATTAAACACTTGGAGAGGACTAACAAGTTTGCTCTTTGTGAAGGAACCCAAGTGGAGGAGTTTGAAGACCTAGAACTTTTGTTTTTCATAATTTTGCTTGGAATTTTCTTTTCGGCCTCTTTTATTTTTGGCCTTGGTTTCATTCATTTTTGGTTTGTAATTTGGCCATTTCTAAACCTCTTCACTTTGGTTTTAGTTCGTGTAGTTGAAGGTGATTTGAAAACCTTCACCTAGGACTTCGACTAGAGTATGTTTTAAGTGCTTTCCTTTTGCATGTTTTATAGTTTTTGGTAGTATAATTGTTAGGGTTTTAACTTTGCTTCCAATTACGTTTAGAAGGCTTGCTTTGCCTACTAGGGGTAACGTGCACACACACACTTTATTGTTGTGCCAACTTGTTTTGTGAGAAAAGTGGAAAGGGCTTTGTGATTTTTACTTGATAAGGCTTGGTTTTTAAGTGATTCCTAGTAGTCCACCTCCCTTTGATAGTTCACTTTGTACACTTAAGCCTTTTCCTACCTATCTTGCACCTTAAAAACCTTTTTGAAAACCTTTTATCACTCACTCTTTGTAAAAAAGTTTTCAAACCTTTTTGAAAACAACTTTGTGAAAACTTTTTTGGATCAAAGATGAGTGATCATTCTAGTGTCCATGGTCATAATTCTTGTAGTTCTAAGTCTAGTGTTAGGGATGAACTTAGGCAACTCAAAGAGTACCTAAGAAGAAAAGAAGAGGAAAATATAAAAAAAGAGGAAGAATTGAGAAGAAAATAAAAAGAGTTTGAAAAAAATAATGCGGAAATAAAAAGGTTACTTGCAAAATTAGTTGAGAGGAGAGAAACTAGTGGATCCAAACCTAGGGTTGTCTCAACTAGGTATCAAAATTTCAAAGAGGTTAGAATCCCTAAGAGTATGCATGAGGAAGAAAATACAAAAAGAGAGGAAGAACTTAGAAGAAAAGAAAAAGAAAAGAAAATAGAAAAGAAAGAAAAAATGAAGAAAAGTATAGAGAAAGTTCAAGAGTGGTTAGAAAATGAAACACAACCAACACTCTTAGAGAAGAGTAAGGAGGATAATGTTTCCTCCAAAGGGCTTATGCTTGAAGAGAGTCACTTTCCCATTGAAAATGATTTAAAAGAAACTCTCTTTATTCATCAAGACCTTAACTTTTTCTCTCACATTGCCACTAGTCATGAAGTGGAGATTCAAAAACAAGTCCTTTTTAAAGAAAAAGAATCTCAACTTCAAGATTTAGTGGAGAAGAAGTGGACTTCACTTAGTCCCACTTCTTGTGCTACTTCCTTGGTGGTGCCCAAGGAAGATAAGCCTTCCTTCTTTAAGACTTTCTCCACTTTAGTTTCCTTCATAAAGCACCCTACTTTAGATCTGTATGATTTGTTGGATACATCTCATGGTGTCCTATTTTCTATTTTTGATCTTGAGGGAAGTTCAAACTTATTTGAACTTAACTTGGATACTTCCCTACAAGACAAACTTAGATTATATGAGTTTTCTAAACTTCTCTTAACACCTTTTTCTCATATGTATCTAACAAATTATGCAATACAAAGTTGTTTAGGTAATTTTTTAGTTAAGTTTTCTTTATTTTCCAATACATACCTAGGTCGTTACATTGGGCACTTCCAACAAGATATTTTAGTTTTTAGGACTAATACATTAGTGTGCTATAGTTTTAGTCTTTTTACCTTTTTAGGTTTTAGTTATACACCTAGACTTCACCGTGGGGAGGATCCTATCCTTAACATTAGAGAGTCTAGTCCTTTTAATTTAGACAATCTTTTTAGCATTTTTAGTAGAACTCCTCTTAGGATACACTTTCCATTTCTATCATATACTATTACCTCTAATGCTTATTTTTATGTTTTTGTTGGTCATGATGCCCACCATGAGGAACCTCTTGATTTGAGGTCAAATCATTTTCAAGAGGGAGGGAATGATGGAATAACACTAAGACCGAGAAGTCCAAGAGGTAATATATTGAAGGAGGCAAGAGGAATGAGTTAGTGTTGAAAAATCATAGGAGGAGTAAGCCTACTTTTGGGCCTTAGCTCCTAAGTTTTTTTATAGCATTTATTTTTATTTTATTTACCAATTTTACCCTTGTATTTTGGGGTGTTTAGGACTTAGAATTTATTTTCTCTTGTATTTCCCATTTTACCCTTGTATTATGGGGTGTTTTAGATGATTAGGGTTTTAATTTTGGGCTAGGGTGTTAACTAAAAGGGTGACGCATTTTTTGGTGTTTTTGGCTCTATTTTTGGTGTTAGAAAGGCTTAGGCCCAAGTGGAGGGCAAAGGTTGCATGGTCTTATCATGCACCTAGATATAGCCAATCTAAACCCAAAGATTCCATCCTTGGCCACCAAGTTGCATCTAGGGTTCATTTGCATTTGATTTGGAATGCATTTGCCTACTCCAAATGCAACCCTAGATGCCTCCCCTCCTATAAATATCCAACACCCCACACCTTGTAAATACTTTGGATTATATGAATTTGAGAGAGCATTTCTTTGCCTCAAATCCTATCCTTAGTCCCTAGGTTAGTTTCGGCTAGCCCCCTTCATTCTCCACCCTTGGAGAGTGAAACCCTAGATTGGCCTCCACCTACACTTGGAGTGAGCTAACCTTGAGCAACCATACACCACCACCCTAAAACACTTTTGCCACCCTACTCTTGTTCACGCCTATCTTCCTTTCTCCAACATAAACCTCCCTTTGTCCAACCTTTGATGAGCCTATATCAAGGGCAAGGTGTCTCCCTTCAATCACTATCATCAACCATGGAAGGAGGGACTCCATCAGGAAGTTGCAAAACAAAATTTTGAACTTCCGCCAAATCATGGGACATTCAGGAGAGATTATGGAAAAAAATGTTGAGATATGCTTGAATGAATGGGAGTTGAATTGGGATTTTAGTTTAACTATGGACAATGCTTCATCTAATGACTTTGGGATTCAAGACCTGAAAAAGAGGTTGATGTCTTGGCATAGTGTATTTTTGATGGGGGAGTATATTCATATGCATTGTTATGCGCATATTTTGTATTTAATTGTGATGGATGGCCTTAAAGAGGTAGATGACTCCATTTTAAGAATTCGTGGTGCAGTCAAGTACATTAGATCCTCACTATCTAGATTGGCTAGATTCAAGGCTTGTGCTGAACAAGAGTAAATTACCTATAAAGGCCTTGTTTGTCTAGATGTTGAAACTAGGTAGAATTCAACTTACTTAATGTTGGAGGCAGCTCTCAAGTATAAAAAAGCAATTGACTTACTTGAAATGCAAGATAATTAATATGTTGAGGATATACATAAAGGGAAAGGTGTACCATTAGAATTTGATTGGGATGATGCTTGTTTGCTCTTGCCTTTCTTGAAGATGTTTTATGATGCAACGATATGCATTTTTGGTTCTTATCATGTCACTAGTAATGATAGAAGAAGTAGGAGAAATGAAGATTGAACTCCTCCTAAGCTCCTTCTAGGCACGGATCCTCTTCAATGGAGATAACACCGGATTGATGAACACTTAAGAATGAGAAGAACTTCAGATTGGAAGGCCTAAGCCTTAGAAGGAAGTATCCAAGCTCAAGCACTCAAGAGATTGCTCACTTCAAAGAGAAGGAACTAGGGTTTCCTAAAGTGTTTTGAAGGCACTCTCTCTTGCTCTCTCTTAGAACTTCGGTGACTCTTGAAAATTGCTGAAAATGCAATCAGAAATTCTATATCATCAAAAGTGTGAATACAAGGTAAGAGTTACACATTTATAGGTGAAAACATTATGTCAAAGTGGCGCCAATCCGTGTAGCTAAATTGGCGCCAAGTTTGAATTTCAAATTCAAATTTGAAATTCAAACTTTGGCTAACCAAGTGACTAAACCGGATGGTACCTTCATCCTAATGTTATTTGGTAGTCATTTGATGTGAATTTAGAGCTCACATGGCCGGAACCTCTCCATGCAATCCATGTGACTCAAATTCAAATCAAATTACTACTAAATGACATAAAAATGAACCCTAATGCACCTATTCATGTATACTTCGTATAAACCTAAACTAATGACCTAAATACATTGGTCTAATGAATACAATGAATAGAAAAAATTACAAGAAGAAGAATGAGCCTAATATTGAGTATCAAAAGCCCAAAGCTCAAGAAGCCCAAAAATAAGCCCAAGTACAATAAACCTAATCTAGGGTCCAAAATACAAGACCAAAATCAAAGTAACTTCCTAAACTAAGAAAATGCAAATAAACATGGTGTTTAAAATAAGGTCAATGTGAGAAGCACCCTAGGCCCACCAAGCCCATTGGGCCCACTAAGCTCTGAAGCAGACAAGTCTTCAAGTAATCTCCTGGCCATAGCTCTAGTGGTTGGGCCTTTAGCCCATGCTCTTCCATCAAGTAATATATATATGAAGGAAGTATTTGCAATTGGAAGGAAGATTCGCAAGTGTCAAGAGAATAATAATATTTTCATAAGGTCAATGGCTACTTGAATGAGAATTAAATATGACAAATATTAGGGAAGACCTAATGGAATTAACATTTTGTTACTTATTTTTGTTGTCCTTGATCCTAGGTGTAAATTGGAATATGTTAACCATTTCATTGACTATTTATTTGATGATGATCAGGCAAATGAATTAAAGTTAAAGTTGTCTTCTAGTTTAAGATCACTTTATGAGCAGTACCAAGGTATTGAGGAGGGTTCTCAAAGTAATCACCAAGTAGTACAATTGGATGATGATGATGATGATGATGATATCCATGGTATGAGTTTTTAGTTACTAACAACTGGGCGTAGATTTGATGCAAAATCTAAGTTGGACAAGTATCTAAAAGAAGATTGTGAGCCTTTCATCAAGTCAGTTGAATTTGTTATTTTAAATTGGTGAAAAGTAAACTCAACTAGATTTCCAATCCTTAGAAGTATAGCTCGAGAACCATTCTCGTTTGTATAGTAGCATCAAAATCTTCATTTAGTACTAGAGGAAGGGTTCTTGATCCTTATCGAAGTTCTCTTACTCCTAGAATGGTGGAAGCACTAGTTTGCACGCAAGATTGGTTAAAAGGATAATCTTTTTTTGGTCTTTACTAATGAGGACTTTGAAGAGCTTGAGAAATTAGAGCATGGTAAGTTAATACGAATGTTTTACATATTTTTATTATCTTTTTACAATAACTTTTCAAAATTATGAAATATGTTTATCTTCTTTTTTTTTGTTGCAAAGATATTGTCTCCACAAGAAGGGACTTTATTGATCACTATTAATCTTGATAATTAACATTAGCTTAATAATTTCATTGCACAAATATTTAATATCTATATCTATATAATGAAAATTCCATAGTGCTCTATTTATTTAGAAAGTTAAATCTATATTGCATATTAATGTGATAATTCTTTTTAGGTTACAAACTATTTCAATATCAAGAAGCCTTGGAATGTACATGCAAGATTGTAACCGACATGATCAAAGGAAATTCTCTAGAGAAAATTTGGAAGACTAAGATTTGATTGATTTTCAAAAAATATGAATGAAAGATCTATCATGTGGACTTTTATCAATGTTATACTTGTTTTACATTTCAAATTATTTTAAATTTAATTCATAATTAATATCAATGATTTGGTAGCTCAATTTAAAAATGTTGATTTTAAATTTGTTTTTTTTTAATGTAGTTTAATTTATTTTATAGTTAATAATAGTTTAATTTAGTTGATATTATAGTTTAGTTCAAACTCCTAGAACTATAGTGCACTAAACTAGATAATAGTTTAGTTCAATTTAGTAAATATTTATTTTAGTTTAATTCAGTTTGGTGAACTATTTATTATAGTTCAGTTTAGTTTTCTTCTAGTTTAGTTCAATTTACCAATTTGAACACCCCTATGCAAAACTTGTACTTAGAACTGCTTGGTTAGCAACTCTAGGTCCTCGCATATCAAATTATAGTGTCTTGATCTTTAAGTTCTATCTAGATGGGAGTTTTATAACCCTTCATGGAGACAGAGACAAATTACCTATTCAAGCTCAGTTTCATCATATTAAAAGAATAAACTACACCAGGGCCATTTCAAAAATATTTACTCTATAGATGCAATTACCTTATTACTTTGGTTTTCACTGGTTACATATTCCCACTAATGGTAAACCAAATGTGGCTATTTTGTTTACTAACCTATTAGGATGTATTTGTTATTCCTCAAGCTTACCTCCTAACAGAAACTATGATCATAGTATTCCATTAATTCCCAATGCAAAACCAATAAAGGTGAGTCAATATCCCTCATAGCCAAAAAGAACAAATTAAAAGAATAATCACAAACATGTTGCAAGAAGGTCTTATTACTCCTAGTAATAACCATTTTCTTCTCCAATTATTTCAGTGATGAAAGAAGATGGCACATGGAGATTTTGTACTGACTATAGAACTTTGAATTCCATAACTATCAAGGATAGTTTTCCAATGCCCACTTTATATGAATTGATGAATGAGTTATTTGGTGCAAAAAAAATTTCCAAGTTTGAATTGTGATCCGAATATCACCAAATTTTGCTTAAAAAGGAGGATCAATTTAAAATTATTTTTGAACTCACCATGGACATTATGAATGGATAGTCATGCCATTTGGCTTGACTAATGCCTTACTACATTTCAGGCTTTGATGAATGAGGTTTTTAAAGATTTATTGATAAAATGTGTTCTTATTTGTTTTATGATATACTAGTATATATATATATATATATATATATATATATATATATATATATATCCACTCCTGGTTTGCCCACTTGTATCATTTCGAGGTGGTGTTACAATTACTAAGGAAACATCACTTATATGCTAAGTTGTCAAAATGTTCATTTGACCTTTGTTAAATAAAATATCTTGGGCACACGATTTCAAGGAAAGGAGTAGCAGTTGATGCTTCAAAGTTGTAGCGATGATAGCTTGGCCACTACCTTCAAATCTAAAACAATTGTGTGGGTTTTTGGGACTCACATGCTATTATAGGAAGTTTATCCTAGGATATGCTTCAATTGCCAATCCATTGACACAATTACTTTAAAATGACAACTTTATATGGACTCTCAAGCCATGACTACTTTTGAAGCTCTCAAAGTAGCTCTAACTAATGGCCCAATCCTTGTGTTGCCAAATCCTTTGCAAGTTTTTATCTTGAAAACAGATGCATCAGGCATGGGTATTAGAGTTTTTCTTAGCCAAAACAATATCACCCTATAACGTTTTTTTTCTAAGAAGCTCACTCCTAATTTGCAAAAGAAATTTGCCTACTCATGAGAACTATATGTTGTAACTAAAACAATTGCCAAATTTAAGCACTACTTGCTTGGCCATAAGTTCATTATCCAAGCTAATCATAAAAGTTTAAGAAGCATTACTAAGCAGACAATCCACACTCCAAAACAACAATTATTGTTGCATAAATTGTTGGGTTATGAGTTTACAGTAGAGTACAAACCTGGAAAAGAAAACATTTTAGTAAATGCTTTGTCCAGGTCATTTTGAATAGCTTGGTCATAACCAAAACTCAAGATTTTATCCATATTGAGGTCTAGTATAGTTGCATATGCTAATTTGAGCACTACTAAAGAAGCATGAAAACAAGGGAAGCCTCCTCACCCTATGTACTCTACACATGATGATGTTTTGTATTGGAATGGCAAACTAGTTGTCCTTCCTCAATACCCCATGATTCAACAAATTCTTTAGGAATTTCACTCTTCACCTTTGGGCGGTCATGCGAGTATCACCAAAAAAATTGCTAGAATTGTTGCTCAGTTTCATTGGCAAGCCATGCAGAGAGACATTGTAGAATTTGTGAGAACATGTCTTACCTACCAACAACATGGTATTTGTCTCCCTTAAAATTGATTACACTATTGTTCCAGTTGTTGCTTTCATGAAAAACGTGGCCAAACTACATGGTATTACCAAGACCATAATATCTAACAGAGATAAAGTCTTCACCAGTGTAGCAACCTAGGTCACCATGGGATGACAAAAATTGATTAAAAAATAAGGAGTCAACACCAATGTTTATTTTTACAAAAAAAATATTGGAAAAATCATGAAATAAAAAAAATGGTCTACAAAATCAAATTTTGAGTTTGGGAGTCAATTACATATAAGGAAGGTATTAACACCTTACAATGTTCATCATAAAGACGGTTACCTCTAATTAATCAAGCAAATTATTATAACTTTTTAAAATATTCATCTCACGCCAAATTAATAAAAATTAACAATGATAATCAAATATATTTTATTCAACAAGTGCATTTACTTTATTTTAATTGAGTATTAAAATTGTTTATTATTAATATTATTATTATTATTGATGTAAAAAATGAGATAATTTTTTTATTTTTATTTTTTGACTCGACAAGAGTGATTTCCTGTTCCTACATATCTCCATGTGTAATGAAGAATCATAATCATATAGTTCTTTGTAAAAACTATTTGTGTGTCGATATTCTTTAATTAAATTATGTTTTTATTAAAAGTAGAATTCCTGAATTGTCACAGCTCATACCTCCTAAAGTACAAATTGACAGAGGTGTACACCAAAGTCAATTCATTGAAATATTTAATTCTGATTATGATTATTGTTATCATAGTAATTGTGGTATAAAAAGATTTAATCCTTTTACTAATAAATTTCATTACAATATGCTTCTAAATATGTAGCAAAATTTTATAGTATTATTTTAATATTTATAATATGAACTATACATTTTAATTAATTTAGACAAGAGTTTTTTAAGATAACAAGTTGTCGCAACTTGTATCCATAAATCCTTGGATTAAGAGAATGTCACATTCAAGTAATCTTTTTTTTGTCAAACATTTTCTTTATAAATTAAGAAAGTTGATTATTATTTATGGCATACGTGATTATTTTAAAAGATCTCAAGAATATCAAGTTATCACAACTTGTATCTCAAAGAATTGTAAAGTTGAGAAAATGTCACATTTAATCAACCTTTTTTATATTTCAAATTTCATCTTAATTTTAATTATAAAATAAGATTTCAAATGATTATATTTTTATATTTAGGAGTTTTAGAGCTATTAAGTTGTGAAAATTTATGCTAAAATCTTAAAAAGATATGTCATTTGATTAACCTTTTCAACTAAATAACTTGATTTTGAATTTATATATATATATATATATATATATATATATATATATATATATATATATATATATATATATCAATTCCTTAAAATATGATTATTTGCATAATTTTCTATTACTTTTATTTTTATCATTATTATAACCATCGACTTAAAAAATTATAACACGTAATAGATTTTTTTTTGTCATGTAGCCAATTTGCCTTGTTATGGCACACATGTTTAATAAAAAAAAAGAACTAAGTTACTAACTAAAATGAATCAAATCAAACAATAATATATTAACAATGAATTAGCATACATAAAAGAGAAAGGAAACATAATTATAATAAAGTTTGCAAACAAAACAAAATGGGAATGAAAAATTAAAACACACAATTAAGTCTATATAATATTAAAAAAAGTAAAAAAAGGGTCATGTAAAATTGGGCATAGGTTTCATATATATATATATATATATATATATATATATATATATATATATATATATATATATATATAGATAGATAGATAGATAGATAGATAGATATCGAAGAGTTATAATAATACTAATGTAACTTTTACTAAGTATTATACCGCTCAATAACTTTATATTAAATGTTAATTTCGTAAATCCAATCATTAGATAGAAAATTCTTTACTCTTAGATCATATATACAAAAATTTATATTAATCCAAGATGATTTGATACTTCATTCTTATAAAACAAAATTGACGTAATATATACATTTTACAATATACTAAAATATGAACACTTTGATTACCTTCAAGTTGTTGTTCAATTTTAACAAAATTTGATATAAATATATAAAGTGATATGAACTTTCAATCTAACGGTTGGATTTACAAAATCCACATTTAATATAAAATTATTGAACGGTATAATACTTAGTAAAAGTTACACCGATATTATTAACAAGATATATATATATATATATATATATATGTATATATATATATTAACAAGATAAAATTAGTATTTATAACCCAAAGAAAGATAAAAATAATGGTTTAGAAGTTGCACTTATTTTGCAAAAAAAAAAACGAGAAATAAAACCCCACCAGCACCCACAAAATGAATGTGAAAGACGAAGTTGAACTTAGGTTACCATTATTGTTCCATGAATGCTCGTCGTATGAGTTAGCAACGTGCAGAAGAAGAAAAACTTTTTAATTTATCTGATGGAAGAGCATAAACTAAGGGTCCAACCACTAAAGCTATGGCCAGAAGATTACAGGGAGACTTGACTATTTTAGAGCTTGGTGGGTCCAATGGGCTTGGTGGGCACAGAGTACTCTTCACATGGGCTTTATAGTGACCACCCTTTTATTGTATTCATTGTCTTTATTGAGTGGTGTAGGAATGATACATTTTGGTCTTGTATTTCGGACCATTTAAATTAGGATTTTTAGGCCATAGGCCTAGTGGGCCTGTTTTTGGGCTTTATGGGCCTTGGGTATTTTGATACCCAATATTGGGATCATTTTGCTTCTTTTATTATTTCCTAATCTTTGTATTTGATTAGCTATTGTATTTAGGCCTTTAGAGTAGGAAATTTGAAGAAACACTAAAATAGGTAAGTGATGTCAAATCTAAGTTTCATTTAGGAGCCATTTGAGTTGAATTTGGGTCACATGTTTTAAGCCATGGGTGGTTGAACATGTGCACGCCCAAATCAACTTCAAATGCTTGTTAAATGTAACTTTAATGCATCTTGGAGCCATAATTCACGGACATGCACATGGGGGCTGAATATTTGAATTCAAATTTTGGGCACCAATTACATGCCATGTGAATTGGTGCCAAGTGACTTGGATCCAGGCCTATTTAAGTGCATTCCCTACATACTTGTATTTACTTTGAATCTTTAGAGAAATTTGACTATTTTATTCAGCAAAGTTTCTCTCCCTCAAAGTCTCCCTCACACCTAGTTTAGGTTCCTAGAAAGCTTCTAGGATTAGGCACCTTTGTGAGCAATCCATTGCTCCTTTCACTTTGGTGCTTCCTTCTCCATCTTAACCCTCAAATTCTCTTCTTCATTTCTGGAGTTCGAAATCTAGAATTGGCTCAAGGAAAAGATCCCAAGGCCGGAGCAAAGTTAAGGGAAGATCATCAATCTTCTTCACCTAGCTTTGCCGTCATTATCCATGGAGGCATATTATAACTTGAAACAGAAGAGGAAGAAAGCTTTCCATACGCACAACAAGAACCCAAGATTGATTAAGGGTAAAGGTGGAGACTACATGCACTTCAAATGCATTTGGTGAAGTTGTCTTCCAATTGGAGGCACAATAATGTTTTTTCATGGTGCCATGGTTTGAAAAGAAAACACGGTAGTATGAAAATTTCAGAGTGGTTCAAAGGTAGCAAATCTCATGTCTCCCATAGAATGAAGTTCTATGTTGTTACACTCGTTTGATTTATTAAAGTCATAATAATAATAAATATATTAGTAATATTGTTAAATTATTACCTATCTTATAAAATTCTAAATGCTTAGAGATCATATAGCAAAGTCAAATTATTACCACTTCATAAAATTTTTACATTACATGGATTTACATTTTTACATTTTTTTTACAAAGTAAGGAGAGATTTATTGGTTCTATTTTTTAATCTCTCTCCTTATTCTATAATATTAGCACAATAGTAGTTATTATACATTATAATAGGGATTAACATGATTAGTTAGTGGGAGAGTGAAGGTAATAATGATGGGTCTGTCTAAAAAAATTGAGATATCCTTATTATTAGGCAGCATAATTGTTGATGATCCTTGCCCATGGAAGGTAACAATGTTATTTTGGATATCAATTGCCCACTACATGCCCGAGAAAAATGCATGTACCAGCTTAGTAAAAAATCCATCTCTATATCAATATATATATATATATATATATATTCAAAATAAAAGAAAATCAAAGGAGTGAGAACAAATATCCAATCAATATAAATAATTAAATAGAATGCACAGAATTATCTATAATCAACATTAAATATATATACTTTAGATTTTCTTGTTATAATAAAATTTGAATTATTCTTGTAGTGATTAGTCAGGATAAATGAATATTATCATAATATCAACTAACAAAAGGTTATTTCACCTTAAATTCTTTACTCATTTAAATCTCCAAAATCAAACCTCTAATATTAATTCAAATTTTATTTTTATGGCCATGGCATAAAACTTATCTTTATAATGTATGAAGAAATAATAAAAAAAATGAGCTTACGATAATTTAACAAAACTATTTTATAACTTATATTAATATAAAAATCATTAAGGTAAATAAGTTTGAATATTTTTAATTATTTAAAATTTATTATGATATAGCTTACAAAAAGAAAAAAAATGGAATATATTAAAGAATATTAATTTAGTAAATGACAATGATAACCATCATAAATAATTAAACAACATAAACTAGAACACCTCATTAATTATTTAGAGTAAAAAATATCTTAATTTAAACAAGTAAATGAGGTTAAGATCACCTCACTAAGTAAATACACATAAATATAACATAAAATAAAAAATATAATAGTATAGAAATTTAAGAGGATAAATGTCTCATCCCCCTTACCTTAATGAAATACAAAATTATTGAGAGTTGAAATTTTTTTTCACCCACTTCTTTTTTTATTTAACCTCTCTTATGCTCTCTCTCTCTCTCTCTCTCTCTCTCTCTCTCTCTCTCTCTTCCCTTTTTACGTTCTTTCTCTTTCTCAATTCCTTCTCCTGAAGCCTCCCATTACTATTTATAACAAAAGCATGACTCCACTTTGTGTTGTTTATGGGAGAAAACCTCCTTGACTTGAGAAATATGTCTTAGATAACAATGATCCTATGGAGCTTCAAGAAATGTTACAAAAAAAGATATTTGATTTTTGTCCCAATTAAAATGGAATTTATTTAAAGCACAACAGGTTATGAAGAGGAATGCAGATAAAAAAAGGAGGCATATGAGTTCAAAGAAAGAGACATGGTTTTAGTGAAATTGCAACCATATAGGTAGAATTCACTAGTTATGAAAAGAAACCAAAAGATGGGAATGAGGTATTTTGGACCTTTTCCAATTGTAAAGAAAGTGGGCTCGATTGCTTTTAACTTGTTGTTTCCAACTTATCCAAATCCATCCAATTTTCCATTGTTCTTAGCTAAAACCATTTTTTGGTGATCATATCAAACCATATATTCCTTTAAACATGATGACTAATGAGGTTGGCCCGATTGTGCAGCCTATGGTTATTTTGCATACTAGAGTGATTCTTAAAGGTAAGAAACAGGTCTTAGTTTAATAGGAAGGCCTTAATGAGATTCATGCAACATGGGAAGATTGGACACAATTATAAGAGACATATATTGATTTCAACCTTGGGGATAATATTTTTTTTAATGGGGGTAGTAATGTTATATCTGCAAATGAGGCAAGGGTAAGGTTGGAAAATGTTAATGGAAATGGTGACCAAGTGCAACTAGCACATGATCCACATGGGGAGGAACATAGAAAAAGAAAGAGAGAGAGAGAGAGAATAACGAACTCGCGTTTGGAGAAATACGTATGGGGTATCAACTAGCTATATAGGTCATAGCATAGTGAATAAAAGTATGGATGGTGTATATCCTACTTCTCCTCTATATTGTTTTCTTTTGGTTCTCTATATGTTGTTATAACAACCCTCCTCCATTGTTATATTGCATCATAGTAAATAACACTATAAAAATCCATTTTTCCTCCATTATATTCCTCATTATAGAGTACGGCAATAAATAGATGACACATGTTAGTTCCAAATAGGGATAGTTCTTAGGAGTCTGATGAGAAGTTAAGTCTATGATACCCTTCTATTCCCAAAGCATTTATTTAGAAAAGATCATTAAGAAAATGTTAGTTAAAAAAATAACATAAAACACCTAAATTAATATGTATTATAAAAGGGTTCACACATCATTAATAAAAAAAATCATCAAGGCACAGAAATTGACTTTTTTTACAAAACCATAAAAATCCATAAAATATCATAAAATAAGTTAAACTTCACCTATAACTAAAGAAAGCATAACAAGGTTCTCAAGCCTTGATGTCACACTCAGAGTAACATCCCAAAACACCAATTGAATCATCAACTTTTGTCTCCCTAATGCTCGGCCTCATATACTTACTTTATTCCTACATGACGATCAACCCAAACAATATCAACAAACACCATGAACACAAAAAAGGGAGAATATATCTCATCCATGAATAACAGATATTAGGTATATAGACGACACTATAATAAAACATATATCCATGATTAATATCCACACAATACATCTAGTATTCAAGGTTCATCCATTGCATATCAGCAAACACATTTAATCTAATTAATTCTCGACAAAAATTTTGAGACTAATGCGACATAAGCTTCTAGCTCTACATGTATATGGTACCAATCTCTAACATTGCCAAAAGGTGCTCCAATACATGGCAATTCAAGAGCCATGGATCAGATCATCACACACTAGGTGACCCTTTCAATCCACTCTCAACTAGGGGAAATCTACTAGGATTCAGTTGAAGCATTACAATCATTTGTGGTTGCCCTAACACTCATTAAGGACTCCATACCATAATGCCCTCAAGGTCTAAGTAGATGACTATAAAGACCCTCTTGCATAGATTCTCACCATCTCACTTAAGAAAATATGTATGCAATGTATGGACTCTACAACAATGCACTATCACAACAACAACTTGCTAGGCCTCTTTGTCTAGACTTCTCCACAATATACCAAGCTCTGCTTAAATCTCATCACTAGCCTTTGTTTGGACTTACTCATCTCTCATCATCATCATCATCATCAATTATGGTCATTATCATTACACATTATCATTATACTTATACCCTTAATATCTTTAATTGTTATACTTACCTCATTTTATCTTTACTTAAGTATAGTTACATGGTTCCTTTCTTTCTTTTTTTCCCATCGTTCTTTCCTTATCAATACTCTTTTTTTCTTTATCGAACTAACCTCACTTAATTCTATTCTCTTTATCTTTTCTTTTAATTATGATATTTTTCCTCACAGTCACAAACTCTTTTACTATTTGTTATCTTTTAAACTTAGTTTAGTTTCAACAATGATGTGGTTCTCGGTGAGGAAGTACTTATGCCCAACATAGAGAGGTTAAGGACCTTTCTTTCATGTTCATTCCCTGTGTGGTTATATCCACGCCCAACGTGGAGAGGTTAAGGACCCCTTTGTCTCAATTACGCTTGGCATAGTTCCTTCCATACCCAACGTTGAGAAGTTAGAGACTCCTTTTCTATAATGACACCATATGTGCTCCTCATCACACTTGATGTCATCTTTCTTGAAAAAAAACATTAAGTGATGCAGGCGAGAGACTTACTCAACGTAGAGAAGTTAGAGACCTTTCTATCAATCTTGTGCTTAGCATGGCTCTCTCCTTGCATAACATAGAGAATTGTGTTCATCACGACCAACGTCATAATAGCACACCCAATGCTACTATGAATTCTGCACTTCACATAATCGTGAACCTCGCAATCTAGGGTCTTAGAAACCCATCCAAAACCATCTGAACATCCCTTTACTCAAATCAACCGATAAAACAGACACACACACACACACACACACACACACACACACACACACACACACACACACACACACACACACATATATATATATAAGTTGTTCATAGAACAACATAAAATCATCAAAACACGTCAATTTATCCACTCTGTACCTGTCTGAGGGCACACTCGTAATCTTCTGGTAAGCGGAGGGCCGAACGAGAGCTTCAGGTGGATGCTTCAGAGGGGGGAGGTACCTGCAAAAGGCACTCCGACGCTCAAGTCAGGAAAAACATGATTCTCAAGAATAATAAATGAACAGTGACATACCTCGTTTTAAGTGACCTATTTATACTACTTGTCATGGGTCCTAAGCGTGGTGGGCCTCTTCTGACATTTACCAAATTAGGTAATACGATGCTAATCGGCTGATTATGCCTTAATCGCGTGTTTACCCTTGTTAATCATGATTATCACCGTAATCCCTGCCTGGCCCTATCGGCTCCTTGCCGAGCCGATAGATAAAGGCTTGCGGTGTTGTTTGCCCTCAGTCTTTGACCGGGCCGACGGGTGTGTGATGGGTCATCCTTAATCCTCGGCCTTTGGCTGAGCCGATACATAGGGGCATGTAGAGCCTTATCGTGCTCGTTCACCTTACCGGTCTCCAATCAAGCCGAGGTTACTATTAAGTTCTCTTGGTTTTCGGCCACATGCCGAGCCGATGGTCGTGCTATTAATGATCTCGTGCTTGTTAGTACGACCATAGTCGTGTTCAAGGTCCGCATGGATGTCTGACGGGACGACACGTGTTGGTCCACGTGACCGATAGGACCCTCCCGGTACACAAGCCCCCAACCTTTAGGAGTGAAACGATGCAAAGGATAAGCGTGTTGCTTTAGTTGAGACGATTAGATCAGAAGGTGAAGAGTTGTAGCCATTGGATTCGCAGCTATTGGATATTAACTGGGAACGCGAAGGGTTGCAACTGTTGGGTATGTAATCGTTGGGTATTAATGATGGGAACGTGAAGAGTTGCCTTTCGTGGACCGTTGGATCAAATTGATCCAACGGTGCTCAAGGGGTGTGACGTTTGAGATCATTGTGAGGGAGGCCTATAAATAGGCGTGTGGTGGGGACCCAATAGATACGTATCTCTTATTTGCTCCGAGCCGAAAGCACATTGCAGCTGTAGCATTCAAGCACTTTCTCCCACCGAGATCGATCAAGTTTCACTTTTAGGTACGTCTTCATGGCAGATATGGATGTCGTTCGAGTCGAATCCTCTAGGGACATTGGTGGTTCTGATGGCACTGGATCTCATGCAGAGCTAGACCGACACAGCGGATCGGCTTCGGCTTCCAATGGGTCGGATGATGTGGAGACCGTTTCGGGGTTTGAGCGTGTCCAAAGCGAGGATGAGTCTTCATCTGTAATAATCTCTGATGGCCGTCCCGTGACGCATAAGGTCAGATCGGCTTCTCGCCGTTATCCTCCTATAGAGACCCCGGGTTATTCATGGGTGCATGGGGAGTTCGGTAGTGTGTACTCACGCTATACTGACAGGAATTCTATAGCACTGCTCGTCTCGACCGTGAAATTCCTTTCCTTTCCGGAAGAAGAGGAGCCTTCCCCTATTTTCTTTCAACCATGCCAAAGCGATGGAGGGCCGAATCCTGACTTCGTCTATTTGGACCAAAGGACTTGTAAATATCAATAATTTTATGTATACGATTACATGTTCTGAGACTTAAAGGTGACACTTCCGTTTGACGATTATTTTGTCGGTATTTTGCAGCTTCTGAACGTGGCACCTACCCAACTCCATCTGTACAGCTGGGCTGCCATGCAAGGGTTCCAACAGCTTTGTTTGGCTCTCGGCATCAAGCCCACGCCTTATCTATTCCTTTACTATTACTCGTCTCAGCCGACAAGGAAGGCCAAATGGTTTTCGTTGTTCCAGCAAGGGAATTGTCTATTACAACCCTTTACGACGTCCTACAAGAAGTTTAAAGTAGGATTTATCAAAGTGATGATTCGGCCGAGTACGGGGAATAAGTACTTCTTACATGCCGAAGGGAAATCGATATTCTCATTGTATTGGACTCGGAAGCCGTGGAAGTACGACACGGTGTTGAAGTCCCGAATGTCCCCGGAGGAGAGATCCAGTTTAAATTTTTTGGAGAAGTTACCACGACCTTTGCCATGTCGACCGTTGGTTCGGTTGTTTGAGTCGGCCAACATAGCGGAGGAGTTGATTGGTATAGTAGATTTCCTACTTATTTGAATTCTTACGTTATCATTGATTTTGACTAATGATGTGCAGGAATCATGGCGAGCTTCGGAAGTGACGATTTGGATATCCGAAACTTAATTGGAAACCAGGTGCCTGCAGCCATGGCGACAAGGGCCCCGATCGAAGGGCGTGTGGGTGGGAATCCGACTTCCGCCCCCCAAGGTGGTGTGGCCGGGCCGACTGGCAAAGTGAGGAAAGGAGGCCAGGGTCCGTCTAGGCCCCAAGCTGAAAAAAGAAGGCTCGAGGATACCAGGGCCGAGGAGGAGGGCCGACAGGCCAAACAGCAACGGGTGGCGAACCTGGCCGTTCCCCAAGTCATAGTGGGGCCAAGTTTCTTGGCTTCACACGTCAACGCTCAGGATTTTCTGAGCCAAGACCTGACGTTCGAATCCGGTCAAGCAGTCCTGGGCCGAATGAGCCCTGCTCAGAAATGGAATTTCTTCTGCGAACTTCAAGTTCGGGCGGTGGCGTTGGCTCAAAGTATCATCATGGAACCGAATTCGGAGGTCGACAAGCTGCGTCGGTGATTAGCTGACCAAGAGAAGTCCATGCAAGAGACTCTGGCTGCGCTAACTGATGCACAAACGGCTAGTGCCAAGTTCCAGGCCGAGATGGACCCGTCGAGGGCGAGTGGCCGACGTCCTGACTTTGAAAGTCCAACGCCTTGAGAACTCTTTGAAGTCCGAGACTGAGAAGGGGGTTATCCTGAGCAAGGAGCTAGAGGCCGAGAAGGTTGCTTTCGGGGCCTATAGAGAAAAGGCCCGTAATAAGGTTCTTTCTCAGCATCAGGCCGGTTTTGCGCAGGCGGCTCGACAAGCAAGCTACTTCGGAAGTTTCCCCCATGACTTCCACCTCGACATGACAAAGGACTTCTTCCGGGGGGAGCTTGTGGACTTGGCGACGATCCGCCCCAATGAACAAGCCGACTCTGAAGCACCGGTTCGTCAGGTAGGACCGACTGAAGAGGAGACGACGTATGAGCAGGAAGCGCCCGAGGATGGTCAAATCCATAGGGAGCCCGAGGTGGGGTCTTAAGTTATTTATTGTTTTTTGCTTTGTAATTGGGGGCCGATAGAGCCACTTTAGTGTACCTTTGGGCCAATAGAGCCCCTTTAATGGAATTTCATGTGTTTGCTTTTCAATATTGGTTGTATTAGGATGTACTCGAATAAGCGTAAACTGATGTAAAAAGAATTAAGCCACCTCCTTGACCGAGAGACATCTCGGGATGGAAGAGTTGTAAATAATTGAATACTTAAGCCGCATCCTTGGCCGAGAGACATCTCGGGAGGGAAGACTTGGAAAAATATCATAAGTCGCATCCTTGGCCGAGAGACATCTCGGGAGGGAAGACTTGTAAGTGTCGTAAGTCACATCCTTGGCCAAGAGACATCTTGGGAGGGAAGACTTGTGTCGTAAGTCACATCCTTGGCCGAGAAACATCTCAGGAGGGAAGACTTGGAAAAATATCGTAAGTCGCATCCTTGACCGAGAGATATCTCGGGAGGGAAGACTTGTAAATTTAAAAATTTAGACAATTATAGATACTGAAATGTGTATTCATTGATGAATTGATGCCTCATTAAAAACCTTGCTGACCAAAAACCCCTTTTTCACGATTTTATAAGGGGAAAAAAGATCGGTCAAGGAAAAGAGTGCACCGTATTACAGAGACTTGACATATAGGTATAACATAAATTCACTAACTATAATACATCTTCAGATATTCCATGTTCGCGGAAGAACCTTGCCAGAAAATTCCTCTAGCTTATATGCTCCATTGTTAAGAGTATGCCGCACTCGGAAAGGGCCGTCCCAGTTTGCCGATAACTTTCCCTCAGAGGGATTACGTCTTGCTGACCTAGTCGCTCTCCAAACTAGGTCACCTTCATGGAAGCTTCTCAGCTTCAAATTGGACCTGAAGCGCCGGCTCATTCGTTGCTTGCACGCCTCGGCAATGATTTGTGCCTTTTCTCGTATTTCGTCCAAGACATCCAGCTCGGCTCGGAGTGAGTTTTCGTTGGACTCCTTGTTAAAGTGCTGCCGTCATGATGGCTCGCCCACTTCAACCGGAATCATAGCATCCGCGCCGTATGCTATGCGGAAAGGTGTTTCCTTGGTGGTTGATTGGGGTGTACATCGGTATGCCCAAAGGACTTCCGGTAATTCTTCGGCCCATGCTCCCTTTGCCGAGCCTAGCCGCTTCTTCAATTCTGTCAAGATTACCTTGTTGGCCGCCTCGGCTTGTCCATTTGATTGAGGATGTTCAACCGACGTGAAACGATGTCAGATGCCGAGGTTTTCAAGAAAAGAATTGAACTTTTGATCGGTGAATTGAAGCCCGTTATCGGAAATGACGACATAGGGAATGTCGAAGCGAGTGACTATATTCTTCCACACAAATTTTTGTACGTTAGCGGCCGAGATACAAGCAAGCGGTTCGGCCTCAATCCATTTAGTGAAGTAGTCCACGGCCACTAAGAGGAACTTGACTTGTCCCTTTGCTACAAGAAAAGGGGTCGAGTATGTCAATCCCCCATAAGGCGAACGGCCAAGGGGAGCTGATGCTATGCAATTCGGCAGCCGAGGCATGGATGAGGTTCCCATGCTTTTGACACTGTACACACTTTTTCAGATAATCAACGGAGTCAGAATTTAGGGTCGGCCAATAATAACCGGCCCTCAGTACCTTAGCCGCTAGCGTCCGCCCTCTTGAGTGGGATCCACAAATGCCTTTGTGGATTTTCCGAAGGACGTAGTCGGCTTGTTGGTGGTCGAGACACTTTAATAAGGGGGTGGAGAATCCCTTTCTGTATAGTTCTCCCGACACGACCAAGTATCGTGCAGCTTGTGTTCTCAGCTTCTTCAACTCGCTCGGATCGGCTGGTTCCCTGTTATGAACAATGAAGTTTAGTATGTCGGACATCCATGATTTTGGTGGTTCCTCAACCGGCATGCATTCTTGTGTCACACTTAGAGAAGGCAGTTCAAGGTGGATGGTGCTACACAATTGTCCCGGTTTTTGGCTGCTGGCGAGCCGAGCCAATTGGTCTGCTCGTTCGTTGTTATTGCGAAGAGTGTGCCGTACTTGAACTTCATTGAAACTGTCACGGAGTCCTTGGAACAAATGGTAATATCGCAACAAGTTCGAGTCTTTGACCTGGAAGTTATCATTAACCTGTTCGGCCATAACCTTTGAGTCGGTCCAACATATCATTTTCTTGACTCCCATTTCATTTGCCAACATCATTCCAGCTAGTAGGGCTTCGTACTCTGCTTGGTTGTTGGATGCCCAAAAACCGAAATGCAAAGATTGTTCGACTGTGATACCTGCGGGGCTTTCCAAGATCACCCTGGCCCTACTTCCCTGGGCATTAGAGGATCTGTCAACGTGCATGGTCCACGACTCATCTTCAAAGCATCCTGGTGGGGTTAATTCGTTCACGAAGTCAGGCAGGTGTTGGGACTTGATAGTGTTGAGCTTAGGAGAGCTTGAATCTTAAAGGATTTTTGATGATCACAACAAGTATACAACAACAACTTGGAGCACAAAAACAAAGTTAAAGAAGAGTCAAGAAAATGCTATGAAATGAAGCTATGTAATAGAGCTTAGGAAATAAATTGTTTTGAATGTGTTTTTATATTTTATGTGCTTTGTATGCTTTGTCCATAAGCAAATCTATATCTAAACTAAGTAGAGAGTATATGATGATGAATTAAAAAGATTGGAAACTTATTTTGAGGTATAAAATGAAGTTTTAAAAACTAACTCAAAATAATCGATTATCGTTAAATATAATCGATTATTCTAGCTAATAGGCTAAGTGGAATGCCTTGCTGTAATAATCGATTATTTGCCAAAATAATCGATTATCCCAGGAACAACTCTCTGGAATAATCGATTATCCAGCTAAATAATCGATTATATTGTTCTTGGTTGATTTCCAGAAAATCTGAAGAACAAAATAATCGATTATTCTTTAAAATAATCGATTATCTGTGTCTGAAACTTTTATAAATAGTTTGAACTTTGAGAAACTTCAGACAAGAGTTAGAACTGATAATCAATTTGTGAAAAACGTTTTTGTTAGTCTTTGTGACATCTTGGAGAGTTTTCTTTGTGAAATCCAAGAGTGAAAACGTTTGTGAAAAGCTTTGTTAGAAGATCATCATCATCATAATCTTGAAAGGGGAAGATAAAGATTTGTTCAAGAATTCCAAGTGAATTCGTTCCTTTTATTCTTTGTGAATCTTTGTGGAAAATCTTGAGAAGGGTTTCTCAAGTGGTAAGGTTTCTTGTAGTGGGTTCTACAAGGGGGTACTTTCTTGGGGTCAAGAAAGTGGTTATCTTTAGTGTTGAAGTATATGCATGTGTGTGTGCTTGTAAACCTTCTTGCTTAAAGATAGTGGAACAAATCTTAATCAGGTGTTGATTAAGGACTGGATGTAGGTCACAAGTGGAGTGGTTGAACCAGTATAAAAGACTTGTGCAATCTTCTTCTACCTTATCTTTTACATTGTGTAATTTCTTGGTTGAACTTTAAAGAAGATAAAACTTGATTAACAAGTGTATGTGAATCTTGATGGTTTAAATCTGTAATTGAACATTATTTTTGAACCTCATTATGTTGTAATCAAGTGAGCATATTGCATTCATATTTTCTTAACAAGTCTTTAGAAGAGCTTCATTTGGAAATTCTGTCATAGAAAAGTTTTGATTGAAATTAAGATCCAAAATACTCTGATAAATTTTTAAAGGGTCATTGAATCCAATTCACCCCCCCTCTTGGATTGTGCCATTCTTTTCTAACAATTGGTATCTAGAGCAAGGTTCTTGAGAGTTATTCAAGATTTCAAAAATGGCCAACAACAACTTACCCTATGGTGAGGGTGTGTCTATTCATAGACCTCCTGTTTTCAATGGTGAAAACTATGTCTATTGGAAAATTAGGATGAGAATTTTCATTGAAGCTATTGATATTGCTGTATGGGATGCTATAGAAAATGGACCCTATATTCCTATGAAAAAAGATGATGATGGTGAGCTTAAGGAAAAACATTGGAGTGAGTGGAGTGATGAGGAAAAGAAAAGAGCCCAACATGATAAGAGAGCCAAAAACATTGTAACATCTGCATTGTCTATTGATGAATTTTTTTAGAATTTCACAATGCATATCTGCTAAAGAAATGTGGGATACTTTGCAAGTCACTCATGAAGGAACAAGTGATGTGAAGAGATCAAGAAAGCATACTCTCATTAGAGAATATGAGCTGTTTAGAATGCAAAATGGTGAATCTATTTCTGATTTTCAAAAGAGATTTACACACTTGATAAATCACCTTGTTGACCTTGGCAGGAAATTTGAGAAGGAAGAGCTGAATTTAAAAGTGCTGCAATGCTTGAACAGATCATGGCAAGCAAAGGTGACAGCCATTGAAGAATCAAAGGATTTGACCTCCTTGACATTAGCTACTCTCTTTGGGAAGTTGAGGGAGCATGAGCAAAAGCTGCACATACTTGATGAACATGAGAAGCAAGATAAGAAAGGCAAAGGAGTGTCATTGAAAGCCTTGAAATCTGCCAAAGGTAAAGAGGTGTGTGAAGAAACAAGCTCCGATGATTCCGAAACCGAGAACTTCAATCTGCTGGTAAAGAATTTCAGAAAGTTCATGAGAAGAAAGAAGAATTCCCCCTACAAATTCAGAGACGGCTTCCCGAGTAGGATATTGTAGGATGTACTGGCGTGAACCACCACGTATTTTACCGAGATATCCCGGTACTCCGCTCCGTCAAAACAAAACCTGGTTGATAACCTTATATACCCCTTCGTCTTCACCCGTTCGCCTGAGAATCCGACCAAAGGTTCGTCATATGGAATCAGCTCAGCTTCTAGAATGCCCAGTTGCTTGAACGTGTTCCAATAAAGGATGTCGGCCGAGCTGCCTTGGTCCACCAAGGTTTTTCGCATAATACAATTGTGGATTTCAACGCTGATGACCATTGGATCGTCTTGTTCTGGGTCGATGCCCTTGAAATCTGCTTTGGTGAAGGTTATACTCGGCATTCGGCGATGGTGCATTTTTTCTACTGCATGCACGGAGCGGACCGCCCTCAAATGTCTTCGTTATGCGGATGAGGCCGACCCACCCCCTGCGGATCCGCCCGCGATGGTGTTAATGACCTGCCGGGGATGAGTTGGTTCCTCTTCTTTTCGGCCCCTAGATCTACTGCGCTCCCTGTATGGGCACCTTTCGGCTCTTTCCCGCTCGGACTGATCATGTCGGCGGGAGTGATTGGGACGGTCGACAAAACCTTGAAGCTGCCCCTGCTTGATTAAGTCCTCAATTTTATCCTTTAGAGTCGAGTATTCCTCTGTTGAGTGCCCACGATTGCGGTGGTACTTTCATGACTTGGTGGTATCAGCCCGAGGTGGAGTCGAAGCCCTTTTTGGGACCACCAAGACTTCAGAGGCCAAAGCTTGATCCAATATGGCCGAATGACTAGTGTTTAACGGCGTATAATGTGAGTATCTCGGCCCACGGGGAGGTTTTTCATGGGGGACGAGCTCTTTCGGGCGGCTCCGATAATTGTTCTCGGCCGGCTTCTCGAGTTTTGTAGTTACTTCCGCCCTGGCTTGGTTGTGAAACTCAGCGAGTTCCTCCATCTGCATATACTTGTCGGCACGCTGACGTAAGTCATCCATATCGGTTGGTGGTTTCTTGCAAATGCTATTGGCAAAAGGTCCTAGTTTCAGAGAGGTAGTGAGATGGTGGAGGGATACAACGGGGTTTAAGTCTCGGATCTCGAGCGCCGCTTTGTTGAATCGGATCATGAACGTCCGAAGGGACTCTTTCTTCTCTTGTCGAATGCTTACCAAGGCCAGGGAAGTCAGCTGGTGGGGTCGGCTCGTGGCAAATTGGATAGTGAATTGGGATGTCAAGGTATTGAACGAGTCGATCGAGTTGGCTAGGAGTCGAGTAAACCAGCTTAGTGCGCACCCTTTCAACGACGTTGGGAAGATTCGGCACAAGGCGGCGTCATCAGTTGTACTTAGAGTGACGGGTTAGAAAAACGTCCACATGTCGTCGGGATCGGTCGTCCCATCGTATTTGTCCAATGGTAGGGACTTCTAGTGATCGAGGAGGGAGGTTTGCATGATGTTGGGCGTGAATGGGTGTCGGTGAGCTCCGGCTGGCGTAGTGTTCAACGGTCGACCGGGAGCTTGGGCGGCCGAGGCATGATTTCCTGAGGCAGCGGCGGAGGTGTGGAGGAGAGAGGTGTGATATCCGAGCGAGTGGAATGACCCCTGGGTGTGCGTTCGGGTCGGCTCGGAGGGCTTCCATGTGGGGTCTTGGTTTTTCAGAGCGGCATTTTCTTCCCTTAAGGCGGCCATTTCTCGCGCGTCTTTTTCTCGCTGTTGCTTCATGGCGGCCATCTCCTCTTTCAACTGCCGTACCATCTCTGTCAGGTTCGTCTCGTCAACCACCTCGACGTGATCCTCGTCAGATCAGTGGTCCTCATCGGATCGGTGATCTTCAGTGTTTATCCTCCTTGTCTTTGCCATAGTACGTAGTCTGTCTCTTCAAAGCTTTCGGTTCGGCCCCACGGTGGGTGCCAAAATGTACTTGTCTAAGGGCACACTCGTAATCTTCTGGTAAGTGGAGGGCCGAACGAGAGCTTTAGGTGGATGCTTCAGAGAGGGGAGGTACCTGCAAAAAGCACTCCGACGCTCAAGTCAGGACAAGCACGATTCTCAAGAGTAATAAATGAACAGTGACATACCTCGTTTTAAGTGACCTATTTATACTACCTGTCATGGGTCCTGAGCGCGGTGGGCCTCTTCTAACATTTACCAAATTAGGTAATACGATGCTAATCGGCTGATTATGCCTTAATTGCACGTTTGTCCTTGTTAATCATGATTATCGCCGTAATCCCTGCCTGGCCCTATCGGCTCCTTGCCGAGCCGATAGATAAAGGCTCGCAGTGTTGTTTGCCCTTGGTCTTTGACCGGGCCGACAAATGTCTGCTAGGTCATCCTTAATCCTCGGCCTTTGGCCGAGCCGAAACATAGGGGCATGTGGAGCCTTATCGTGCTCATTCACCTTACTGGTCTCCAGTCGAGCCAAGGTTGCTATTAAGTTCTCTTGGTTTTCGGCCACATGCCGAGCCAATGGTCGTGCTATTAATGATCTCGTGCTTGTTAGTACGGCCATAGTCGTGTTCAAGGTCCGCGTGGATGTCTGACGGGACGGCACGTGTTGGTCCACGTGACCGATAGGACTCTCCCGGTACACACTCCAATAAAAAAAAACCCAATTTACAAAACCCTAACTTTTAACTAATTCAATTCCACTTATGATCGGTTCGTCAAAATTTATTCACGAAATTATGACAACATTTCAACACATCAATCTCATATCATACGCATATGCATCCATGAAATTCAATTAACAACTTAAGAGGTTTAGGGATTACGTCACTATCCATATCCCTTATATATGCCTATGAAAGATACATATTACACTCTATCTTACCTCAGATGACAACTTATGAGGCACAAACATGCTCTTCCACCACCTTTGTCACTACTCTACGTGTTCTCTAATCTCCTTCAAAAAATTTCATTACACATTCTTAGAGTTTAAAATAGATACGCAAAAAAGATCTAACATTTTTTTTCTTCCTATTTTTAGTAAGTTTTTAAGTTGGACTCTTAAATCCAACCTAAGACTCATTCTTTTAACTTATTGTCTATTTTTTTATATACTATATATCTAATTAAATAATTTAATTAAGTTCATAATATAATTTTACTTAACAACTTATTTTGTTTTTATTTATAAAAAACAGGCTGTCGTGAGTCAAATGAGTTTAAGGAAGTGATAATTAAGAAGTAGAGTTAGTTTAGGGTTCTTATAGCCCTCACCGAGACATTATGTCTCGTTCCTTTAAGTTTCAATTTTTATAAGTTGAATAGGTGGACGTCTTCTTGGATAAAAAATAGAGTTGCATGTAAGAAAAGTTAGTTTTACTTGTTGGGGAGAGTTTATTTTATGTACCTCTACTTATGTTTGGTATGACACCTAAGTGCACAGTAATGTATATCGGAATGTAGGGATTGTTTATGTATTTTAAATTATGTTTTTAGTTTCTGTTTTTATATTTTTGATTAATTTTTATATTCAAAATTTTTATGTACTAAAAATATATGTATAACGAAGTAATACTCTAGCTTCATTCGATTCGTGAAAGATATATAAGAGATTCTAAATGTGTCCCAAGTTTGAGTTGAATGGTTTCTAAGAATTCTTCCCACGTGAAGCAATAATTTCTTGCTAATTTTCCAATTGTATCACCAATTAAAATGCAAGACCAACAAGTTAAATCGATGCATACATTGTATTTTTGACAAATAAATGGTATAAAAGATATTTATTTAAGAAAGTTTTTTTTTACACCTTATTTAAGAAAAGTTTGAAAATGTAAATATCTTAAAATTAAAAAATGCTTAATTATTCCTCTATATATATTTAGCCTTTATTTTTAAAATTACAAAGTTGAAAAATTAAAATTTTAATTGTTATAAAAATTAAAATTTATTATACTTCTTAAAGAATAGTGTTAAGAAAGTAAAAGGTTATTACTCATAGCCTTCTGAAGGTTTCAGAGAACCAATGGAAATGGGAATTTTACTATTCATTTTCTAAATAATAAAATAAAAATTTTACTTTAATTTTTCATAAAATATATGTTTGAATAATAGTAGTAAAATAATAATTTTATTTTACTGGAGTCCAAAAAAAAAGTTTGACAATTGAAGATGGTGTTAGCCTAGAGGATAATTGAATAAAGGATAATTTACTTAGGCAACACATCATCACATCTATCTTAATTTTTCCCTGAAATTAAGTAAGGAACGTTTGTTTTTTTGGTAGAGTAAGGAAAATAAGGAAGATAGAGAACAATATGTAAATAATTAGCTTACATTCGTTAGGTCTTAAAAGGAAAGCTTCAAGGGTTAGAATGGAGGAGTAATGAACTCTTTAATTAAACCATTGGCCCTTTCATGAGCTAAGCAATCAGCCACTTTATTCCACTCCCGAGGGATATGCACGATTTTCACTCTCCAATGCTTCCTTAAAATATCCTGTATTTGTAAAAACTTATCCTTATGCGCATGCAATGACAGCTCCCTCATATCAGAAATATTAATTGCATCTACTACTTCCATACAGTTAGTTTCACAGGTTATATTCTATACCCCAACCTCCAAGCATGCATCAGTCCATCCCTTATTGCCAGAATTTTTGTGAGAAAAGGACTGTCTTGGCCATAGCATGTGGAGAATCCAAATTGCCAATCTCCACGGCCACCCCAGAGAACACCGCCGCCACCCATTGACTTTTGGTTAGAGCAATAGTCATCCACATTAAGTTTCACGTCTCCCTGGCCAGGAGGGGCCCAATGACCATCTTGCTCCTGGGGTGTTTTTGAGCAATAAAGTTGACACTCAAGCTTCTGTCGTCGAACTAGTTGACTAACATACGTGACACTCCAGGAGGTGTTGGCTATTACCTAGGTATTTCGCCATTTCCACTGCACCAAAGTGTAGATAAGATCAAAAGTCGCTTTTCATGAGTGAAAATATGCCAAAGCCAAGGATGTAGGTTGAGAGTCAACATCATTGTCGTAGAAGTAATGCCCATACGATACCATAGTTCCCTCAAATGTGAGCAATTGCGGAGCACATGAAGGGTGGTCTCCTTTACCGCAGAGCAACGCGTGCAAGCTGGAGACAAAACCAGTTGGCACGTAAATCTTTTATGGTTCGTTTAAGGAACGTTTGTTTTAGATAGGAGTAATAAATCGGAGTAGTTGGAAATTGTTTTCTGGAATATAAATGAAGTGGTTAGAAATATCCTTGAAATCTATAATATAATAAATGAGGACAATTTAGTTATATATATATATATATATATATATATGAGGAGGGTTATAATAATATCGATGTAATTTTTTATTAAGTATCACACTGCTTAATAACTTTATATTAAATATGAATTTTGTAAATCAAACTCTTAGATTGAAAGTTCATATCACCTTATATGTTTATATCAAAATTTGTTAAAGTTAAACAATAACTTGAAGGTAATCAAAGTGTTCATATTTTAGTATATTTTAAAATGTATATATTATGTCAATTTTTATTTTTATAAGAATGAAGTATCAAATCATCTTGAATAAATATAAAATTTTGTATATATGATCTAAAAGTAAGGAAATTTCAATTTAACGATTAGATTTACAAAATTCACATTTAATATAAAGTTATTGAACGGTATAATATTTGGTAAAAGTTACATCAACGTTATTATAACCCTCCTATATATATAAATTAAATTAAATATTTCTTAATTTTAAAAAAATTAAATGGCACAATTTTGAAATGGAAGAAGTATTTTTTTTATATATAAATAAGAATTATATAGGCAATGTTTAAATTTAGGACTTTATTCATAATATCTCAACTTTAAACTACCAAACAAATGGAGGGAGTATATAACCCGTCACAAAAGACACAAATCATTCATAATAACAACTATTAATTTATACAATTATATAAAGAAAGTCCCTATTTCGTCAACTGTCACAATTAAACCACAACAAGGATGACGCAAAAAAAAAACATTTTTTTATATAGTTGCATTAATATTTTATTTTAAGAAAAAATATTTTTGAAATCAAAATTGAGTTTTGAATCTAATTAATTGTTATTCAATTAACACTTTAGTTAGTTTTTACTTTATTTTTTAATCTTCTATCAAAAGATAATAACTCTTATTTTTTAGGCATTTTTTTAAAAAATAAAATACCTTTGAACGAGAACTTAAATTTATAAATGACTAATTATTAAATTCTTACGATCAAATAATATAAAAAAAAAACAAAATTATTATTCAATTAACACTATTTTTCCTTACACATTTGAATAGTATTTTTTAGTTTACTTTATTAATCAAAGTAAACGAAAACCTTTTAATGAATCAACTTGCCTTCAAGTGTATGTGTCGTGGCCTGAGAATATTCCTTCTTTAATTACACCAAATTGTACACTTCTTTTGACCAAAGCCTTCTCCAGTTCTCCTGTTATTTGAGAAAGACCAAAATATTTTAGAAGTTTAGAAAGATCAAAATCATTTTTTGTACTTATTTATAGAGATAAAAAATAATGGTTACAAATTTTAAAAGAATAAAAAATATTATAAGAATCAAAATCAAAATTCACTCATTTTATAAAGATTAAAAACATATTTAAGTTAGTATAAAATATATTTAAGTTATAATTATATATATATATATATATATATATAAGTTACTTCGTAGTTAAACTTCAAACAATTCACTCAAGATAAACCACTTACTCACTATTATTTAACTTCTATTATTTTTTTTAAATAAATAGAGATACTGAATGTCACTTTTTTTCTAATCATAATTAATAACAGTCAATTAATTTGATATTATAATAACTATTAGTCATAATTAATAAATTAGTTTAGAAATAATTAGTTAATGTTAATATATATATAATAGAGAATTTATTTAGCTCTCAAAAAAAAATATAGAGAAGATATTTATGTGATACTGTATTAGATTTCTCACCCTTTTTTTTTATATCTTTCTTCTACCACTTAAGTTATTCATGATATATATGAATTACTCACACTCACAACTCATTTGCGAAAGTTATATCGGATCTCTTGTATTTTTATTCTTTAAAATAAATATATGAAAGGATGAAGTGTTTTCCTAATATAATAATTATATAAATTGATAAGTTTTTAATTTGTAGAAATTACAATGATTTTGTGTATCTTACTATTAGAAATTAAATAAGCTAGTATTTTACCTGGAAATTGCGAACAAATGCCACTATCGTATTTACGATGACCTCAAAAAACGTTAACATCCTTTTAACCTTGGCCACAATTCTTATTCCCTTCTTAGCCTTTGACTATTCCAAGTGGAATACATGTCTTTGGAAGACTAAGGAGTTATTCGTTGACTTGGACGGCAAGAAAGAGATGTTTTGTTTTATATATATTTCATGATAATATTTCATGCGTGTCTCAAAGTTAATGACGAATCATTAATCTTGTTGGGATACAAACAAGTCTCATATTAATAAAATAATATAACAAATAACAACTTATATAACATAAACATATTTCAATAATTGATAGGCCTTTTGGATAATGACTAAAAGCAAAATTGTGAAGATTAAAATCTAAAATGAAAGGTTAGGTCCTTGTTTGATCTTTTGGGAGCACCAGATCTACACATGATTTAGAACAGACCTTACAATCGTTGGATGAAGAGACTTAGTTTGGTTAGTTGTTTATATAACCACCCATTTAGAAGCACAACTTATTGCTCAGTTCTACTAATTCTGCACCAGTCATTTGCATAAGCTGCAATTCAGATTTGCAATCCTACCAATACCATGGCAGTAGCATTAGTTGGTGGTGCTCTTCTTTCTGCTTTCCTCCAGGTTGCATTTGACAGACTTGCTTCTCGTCAAGTTTTGGACTTCTTTCTTGGAAGAAAGCTCGATGAGACACTGGTGAGCAACTTGAACACCATGCTGCGGTGCATCAATGCTTATGCTGAGGATGCAGAACAAAAGCAGGTCAGAGATTCACGCGTGAAAGCATGGCTTACTGATGTCAAAGATGTTGTGCTTGACGCAGAGGACCTCTTGGATGAAATAGACTATGAACTCTCAAAAGCTGAATCTGAATCTCAAACCTGTACTTGCAAGGTAACAGTACCTTTCTTTAATGCTGCTTTAAGTTCATTTAACAGGAAAATTGAGTCAAGGATGAGACAAATCCTTGAAAAATTGGAATATCTTGCTGGGTTAAAGGGTGATTTGGGTTTGAAAGAGTCTACTGATTCTGGTGTTGGATCAGTTAGTGAAGTGTTACAAAGGGTGCCATCAACGTCTTTGCTTGGTGGAAGTGTTTTATATGGTAGAAATGATGACAAAGAAGTGATTTTTAATTGGCTGATGTCTGACATTGAGAATGGTAACCATCCATCAGTATTTTCTATTGTGGGTATGGGTGGGATGGGTAAGACCACGCTTATGCAACATGTATACAATGATTCAAAGATAGAGGGTAAATTTGATATTAAAGCTTGGGTTTATGTTTCAGATGATTTTGATGTTTTAAAGGTATCAAGAGCAATTCTTGACACAATTACTAAATCAGTTGATGATAGTAGAGAGCTAGAAATGGTTCATGGAAGATTGAGAGACTTTTTGACAGGAAAGAGATTTCTTCTTGTTTTGGATGATGTTTGGAACAAAAAACAAAAACAATGGGAAGCTTTGCAAACTCCTCTTAGTTATGGAGCTCAAGGAAGTAAAATTGTTGTCACCACACGTGACATGAAAGTTGCTTCAACTGTCAGATCAAACAAGATACATCTCCTAAGACAATTACAAGATGATCATTGCTGGCAATTGTTTGCTAAACATGCATTCCATGATGAAAATCCTCAATCAAATTCACACTGCAAGGCAATTGGTATGAAGATAGTTGAAAAATGCAAAGGACTGCCACTAGCCTTGTCAACAATTGGAGGTTTGTTACACAAAAAATCATCTATTTTGCAATGGGAGAGTGTATTAACAAGTGAGATATGGGAATTTTCTGAAGAGGATAGTGAAATTATCCCTGCTTTATTATTAAGCTATCACCACCTTCCTGCTCAACTCAAGAGATGTTTTGCTTATTGTGTCTTATTTCCCAAAGGTTATGAGTTTGACAAGGAGGATTTAGTTCTGTTATGGATGGCTGAAAATTTTGTACAGTGCTCTCAACAGAATATGAGTATGTTAGAAGTTGGCAGACAATACTTTGATGATCTGCTATCAAGGTCCTTTTTTCAACAATCAGGTGGAGAGCAGATGTATTATGTCATGCATGATCTTCTCAATGATTTGGCAAAATATGTTGGTGGGGATTTTTGTTTCAGGTTGGACGTTAAAGAAACAACAATTATTCCTAAAACGACCCGCCATTTTTCATTGGGACAGAATTGCATTCATAATTTTGCAGGGTTTAAGGGTTTATATCATGGTGACAAATTGCGGACATTTCTACCATTAAGTACGACTCCAAATGGTATTGTATGTTGGAGTTGTAGAACATCTAGCACGTTCATAAATGATTTGTTTTTGAAGTTTAAGTACTTGCGTGTCTTATCTTTGTCGGGTAATTCTAGTCTTACAGAGGTACCTGACTCTATAGGCAATCTTAAACATCTTCGTTCTCTCGACCTTTCTTGTACCCATATAAGAAAGTTGCCTGATTCAATATGTTCACTCTATAATTTACAAATACTGAAGCTGAGATATTGTGCACATTTTGGAGGGCTGCCCTTGAACTTTAATAAACTCAAATTGCAACTCCTTGATTTGTCGGGAACCGATGTAAATAAGACGGCAATGACTTTAGTATCTAGATCCCGATAATGATTTCACAAGAACAGAATAATCATAATCATTTCAAGTATCTGATAAATCAGGGCCTTAAATTATGTGTCATTTCCCAACATGAATCTTTTGCTGATGAAGGATCGTTTCCAATCAAACTGGACTACAAGGATCTTTGTCTGCTCTCCTAACTTAAGAATATTTCATCTGTTTGACTGCTCCATACTCCAATGCCTAGGAGGAGGATTTGCCAGAAACCAGATGGAGAAGACTGGGGAAATATTAGTCACATTGAAAGCATTAGGATTGTTGATTAAATGATAACATGAAGCACAAGTTCTAAATGTGGTACGAACCAAGTCACTCATCAAGAAAAATGCTGAAGGTGGTGATATGTGAAAAATCTGGCATTCATAGACGTACCATGAAGAGTACTTTGTCATTGGGAGTAATGACCGTTCAATCTCTTAAGTTTGTTCAGTAAGTTCATTTTCCTAGACTCTTGGTCTTAGTTGCAGTTGTTTTTCTATCTACATTGTGCTTACATTATTTTGTGGAATGTTCTTTTCTCATCATGCCTCTTTCTTTTACCTTCAGTTTTCTAGAAGAGTCATTTATACTGGTTATGAACTTTTTTTCCTTCAATTTTGGAGTTAATCGGACCCAATCTTAGTCTGAAAAAGTAGTGGGAAGTTTTACTACGTAATATGAATTCTAAAACTAATTACCTTTCTAATTTAATAATAGGGATAAACTATCTAATTCTGTCAAAAAATTAAATGTTACTTTCTGGTCCATTAAAAATCTATACTGAATTTGATCTAATACTTGAAAATTTTGGATATTATAAAAATATGAACTAGTTTTTGATTTCCTAAAGATCGATGTTTTTTAGATTTTAGCACCAGCTGTGACCTGGATTTTCATAATTATTATAACAGAATAATTTCCAAAATGTGTTTTCCCCGTTTGCATTGAAGGAGAATGCTTAGGTTGGTAGGTCTAAATGAATGCAGTTCACATTTTTTTTGGTACTAAAATCTAGACGAGATAGATGTTTCCTAGTTCTCATAGGATTTTTTTCTTTAATTGGGAAATTAATTACTTGTAATTATATGGCTAAAACTTTGTCTGTGCTTATTTTCCTGAAATTTTGATTTATCATGTAGGTGTCGCTTATTGCGATTATTGTTATATTTAATGCATTATAGAGGCATGAAGCCCCAGAAAATGAAATTCCCAATACGCAAGATAAGAATGTGCTGGATCTTTGGGGCATTGTATTGGGTACCTTCTGTGAAGTGAACATAATCTTGCTCTCTGCATAGCTTCCTATGATGTGAGTAGGGTTTCTTTCTAGTCCTTCTCAACTTTGCTTGTCTATCTATTATACTTTGTGGCTTTATGTTTTACAAATGTTTTCAAAATTCCAAATCCATGAAGGATATTTAGGAAGAAACTCTGATGAACCTCTTAATTTGTTTTAGAATCCTTGTCAAGTTTCTAGTTCTCGTCTTATACAATTTCCATACTGATATACATACTGGGAGAGCTTCAAATATTGCTAATTTGTTATTGTGGCAACCCGTTAGCTCTTACAATACCATATGCAGTAACATAAAAATTATTGAATTCTATTTTTGCAGACGTGCTCATCCCATGTAATTAATTTGTGGCTATATGAAGAAAGTGATAGCCAGTTACACATCTGACTAGGATTCTGTGAATAGTTCAGGAGACATTGCAGGTGATATATTTAACACTGATGTGTGATGTTTGTTCAATTTCTTTGGAAAATGTAGCATAGTATATTTTGTTTTGTTTTTAGTATTGAATCTTGAAATATTTTGATTTCCTTTGTTTTCATCTGATTATTATAGAACAGTATGGTTTGATTGGCTAAAAATTGAAGCAGCTATCAATCAGGAACTGTGGTGGTATCAGATCAACAAATTGGTTTGGATATTATGTGTTGTTGCCTCCCCATGAAATCTTGTCATCTCTCATGAATTGTCATATAATAAGGCTCAATGGGATAATGACTATTGTCTATTGGTGGAGAGTAATAAGGGAGTAGCTCTTCTTCTATTGTTTCATTTGCATCCCAGTAAATGTTGGTCTAAATGGATGACAAGAACCTTGGAGAACCACACAACAAAAGCTTGCTACTGTAATTGGAGACTCAAGGCCTTATACAATCTATACCAGAATCTCGTGCTTTTAATGTGAGACTCAAGTCTCATATCTTGCAATTGGATCCTAACAATAGATATGGAGGAACAAAATTGTAAAGTTGTGTGGGGTGCTTTCCCACTATAGTTAGTTTGTCCTGTGCTAACATGAAAGTAGTTTTCTTGTTTTGAGACAAGACATCAATTTGCGCCAATATCTCAGCTCATGGTTTCAGTTCCTTGGTACTTTCTTGTTTATTCTCCAGGTATCCCTTTTTAAGTAATTTTTCCACTAAATTTATTCTCAAAATTCTAGGTACTTTCTTTGTTATCAACTGTAGCAATCTTAAAATGATGTTTGTCCCACAAGAGCTTGGTCAAAATCTCAAATCGGGTAGTGTTCTAATCCTAACTTTGTTTATTCCCAGAGGACGACTCTATGCACCTAAGCTGCATTGGTATCTTACTGAAGAATTTTGGAGAAATTAAAATGGTTTGCTGTCTGCATGCACCATGTTCATGATGTCTTGCACTGCTAGATATAAAAACTTGAGCAATAGTTTGTTGTTCAAACAGCATTGTCAAAAGACCAAAAGCAAAGGTTGCTGACTTTGGATGCATCCATAATGATGATGACAATAGCATGAACTAGAAATCTGAATGCACCTATTCAGATACTGTATTGCTTTAGATCATGTTCCTACTCTGGAATATATGATTATTTCAAATCCAATATCTTATCCTTTGGATAGTTTCATCAAATTATAGGCTATCCATGTTGTTTATTGTAATACTTCATTCTCTTGCTAGCAAACAACTAGTAGCACAAGTTATACTTAATTGATTATTGTTAAAGGAGGGTATATCAAGCTTTATCAGATTAATGATTACAATTAGATTTATTTTTGCTTGTGGATATCAACATCTAGTTTCTTCCACTGTACCACACATTAGCGTTTTACATGCAACAATTTCTAATGCCATTATTCCCTACATTGAAGTTGAATTCTATCAAAATATGTTGGTAAAATTTAGTGTTCATGTTTTGTGATAATCAGGACACAAAATGATTAAGGTCGAGAAACGCAACTATTATAAAGTGTGCCTTATAAGAGTTGTTAAAAAGCAGAAAAACTAAAATTATGGATAGAAAGTATAATATTTAATATATTAACATCTTAAAAGCATTAATCTAATTTTTATATATTAAACATAAACAACTATCTTGCATGTGTTTTTAAGAACTTTTTTTTATAATAGGATTTTTAGGATTTTTTATTTTTTATCTTATTCAATTTTTATTTATTATATTTTTTTATAATTAAATTTTAATATTTTTAAAATAAGTTATTAATAAATAAAAAAATAATTTGTACTACAATAAAAATTAATTATCATAAATCTAAAACAAAATTCATATATTTAAAAATATCTATTTATACAAATTTTAAATATTAATTATATATTAAACACAATATTTATTTATATATAATTTATTATAAATTTTAATTATATATAATAAATATTTAGCCTGTGTAACACATAGTTAAAATAATTTTTTAATTTAATATTTTCTTTTAATTCATAATACGTACTTTAAGGGAAGTCATTGACATTTATCTTCTAATAATTATCAAAAAATAATATAACAATTAAAAATAAAAGGAAAAATAAATTTAAAGCATATTATGTTTAGATTCTTTAGAACATTAACGGTGAATCAATTTGAGATTTTGAGTTGATTTCTATGTTTGGAATTCGTTATAAAAGAAAATAGATTTAATTTTTAAAAAAAAATCACAAATAAAAAGTATTATGTTTATATTACCTTTAATTTGAATATGCTAATTTATTTTTACCGAAAAAGAATATGTTATATTATCTGTACTAATATTAAAATTAGTCTACTATTTGTACTGTAGTTTTTTATAAAAACTGTACGATTTATATTATCAATTAAGATAAGTTATACGATTAAAATAATTCATTACTAGCATAAAAGATACTTTTTGTTTACATGTATTTTATTTTTAAAAATGATATAAAATAAATAATAAAAATAATTAAAGTTAAATATGTGTTAATAGTTAATGATTAGAATATATGAACAATTTTAATAATTATTCAAGAGATTTGAGAATTTTGAAAAATAAATTTATGGAAAAGTAGAGAAAAAATATAATAAAAACTAAATAATAAAGTTATGAAGGGTGTTTATAGATTAATTTTTTGAAAAAATTCAAACTAAATTGAATAAATCCATTTTATAAGAGTGGATCAGTTAACCAATCCGTTTTTTATATAATAGATCGGTACGACTTCTTAAAAATATGGATTGAATTTTTTAAAATTAGATCAATCCAGTGTGGTGTGATTATCCACTTTATACTCATCTATAAATCAATTTTTTTTAAATATTAAATCAAATCAAACTAATCTACTTTATAAAAATAGATCAAGTAACCAAACCAATTTTGCAAAGTGGATTGATTCAAATTTTTCTTAAAAATGGATTGAATTTTTTAATATGAATCATGTGACACCCTCTACCCCAACATAATTATGTAATAATTAAAAGAAATATGTTATTGGGTTAAAAAAACTGTGGAATTAAAACAACAATTCCAATAACATAAAAGTAGAGAATTCACATTCATCAACTTAAAACATGATCAAATGCGGAAAAATGAAACATGAGTTCTTCCAAAACAAAACACAATAACAAAATCTTAATTACGCCTAGCTATGCCCCGATGTCACATATTCTATTAGACCATGCTCAACTGAAGCCTAAGCCTCATGACCAACATCCTTATGCTAATGATCACCTGCAACACAATTTTAAACACATAGAAAGGACAACAAGGGAGTGAGAAACATCTCACTCGGTTCCAAGTGTAGAAATAACAATTAGGTAGCACACACACGCACAACAAACATATTACAAGTCATAAACACCAATCACATATAAACAATACACATACATAATCAATATCCCATATCATGTACACTTGTTTATCATGCAATGATATCATGGACTCGACTCATAAATGCATGTGGCGTCAGTCACGTGTCTCATCACATATCTCATCATTTCATCACCAGTGACCCTAAGGTACACCTTGTTAGCTTGTTACATCATCAGTGACCCTAAGGTACACCTTGTTAGCGTGTTACATCACCAGTGACCCTAAGGTACACCTTGTTAGCATGTTACATCACCAGTGACCCTAAGGTACACCTTGTTAGCATATTACATCACTAGTGACCCTAAGGTACACCTTGTTAGCTCATATATGCACATGATGCATGTCACACGTTCACAAACCCATGGACTCATCACTTCACTTGTCATGGAATTTCATGTTTTATCACATTTCACATTCTCATAGTCATAGTGTTCACATTAGCACATTCTCATTAACATTATGAATCATGTCATTTGTTCATATTTCACATAGTCATACTCATAATTGATTAGCTTTTCGGGAAATTTCCAAACGAACAATTTCAACGAAATCAAATACATATTTACTTTCTACATCACACAAGGATTGCAACAAAACATTCAGAAAATAAAACAGAAAACATTCATATTTTTCCTGTTTTCTCATAGGGTTTCCCGTAGGAACCCACAGAGCATTCTAATTCATATCAAAACATATTCATTTTCAAAATTAATCAAATACTCATACATCACATCCAACAAGGAACACAACAGAACAATTAGAAGGAAAAACATAAATCATTCATATTTTGCCCGTTTTCTCATAGGGTTTGCCGTAGGAACCCACAGAGCACTCTAATTCATATAAAAACATATTGATTTTCAAAATTAACCACATACTCATGCATCACATCCAACAAGGAACACAACAAAGCAATCAGAAGGCAAAACAGAAATATTCATACTTTGCATGTTCCTAGAAGCATGCATCAGGCAAGGGATTGAGGGCCAATCCAACTACCCAACAATTATTCTCACACCCCGAGCGAGGTTTTTCACTCCCTCCTTACATAGATGAGCAGAAGACAAATGGTCTTGATGTGATCTAAGATCGTTCCTGAGTACTCTTTGAACTCTTTGTTTCTCCTCTTTTTTTCCTAACCCTTCAGAACGCAAATGAGACAGATAAGGTTAACGCTACCTGACTCCTTTCTTAAAATTAATCCATTGGGCTAGGTCAACCCAACCCATTTTCCTTCTGTTCTAACCCACTTCTCTTTTTCCTCAAAAATAATAATATATTTCTGACCCAAAATATAATGATATAATTTCAATAACAAAATATCATATAAAATCAATCTTCTCTTAAAAAATATAAACATTTATTCAAAAATGGTAATAAAAATACTTATTTAATACGTATAAAATAATTGTCCAAAACAATAATTATTTAAAACGTACAAAATAATATTCTTCTATAATTATTAAAATAATTATGACCAAATATCATATAATAATAATAATAATAATAATAATAATAACCTTTTTGAAAATTAGGGTGTTACAAATCAGAGGATTATATATGTGAACCCTCCCACATACTAACAAAGGCGTATAAAATAACAAGATGAAAAGGTGTTACACATAGTAAATCCCCTTGGATAAAGGTATCACATAGTAACACATCACTAAAAGAACTAATGGCGTGTTTGGATGAGGAATTTATATAGGGTAATTCATTTATTTGAAGAATTTTAAATTCCTTGAAGTGAAATGTTTTGTTTGGATGAGAAATTTACAGAGAATTTGAAATCCAAGCATTTGTAAAATTCCTTAAAATAGTAGAATTTCAAATTCTCCCAAAAATAGGAGAATTTGAAATTTCTCATATTTGTTTTTCTTATTTCACCTATATATTTTATCTTATCTCTTCATTTTTTTAATTATTGGATATTCAAAAATATTTTTAAAATTATTAAATATTATCTTATATTAATTTTTAAAATTATTAAATATTATCTAATATTAATTTTTAAAATTATTAAATATTTAAAAATGAATTAATATTTATTTTTATAAAATTTAATTTAAAAATCTCAACATATAAATATATTTTTAAAATCAATTTTACTATGATGGAATCAAATTATCATATTCAACCTAACAATTTAAAATTTAAGAAATTTGAATTGACTCGTCCAAACAAAATATTTAAAGAATGATAGAAATTGAAATCAAAGTAATTCAAATACCAAGAATTTAAAATTTCTTGAATTTGTAAAATTCTTCATCCAAACACACCATAAGACAATTGTTCAATATAGCATTACAAAACAAAATCTAACATGAAGTCCTAAACATAAAGAAACCAACAAAATAGAATCCTAACTAAACACTAATGTCACATCCTATTATAGCACAACACTTAGTACAAGGCATAAGCTTCATCTCCAACCTAGTCATCCACTTGATGATCCTTACCTATAACACATACACAAGAGCGTCAACAAAAGAAAAGGAGAGTGAGAAACATCTTACTCTATCTCACAACATAGAATATATAGTCAGATAGCCATACACACAACATCAAGAAATAACAACATCAATCACGGTTCACAACAACGTTCATTACACAATATACATTCACACACGTAATGCAATGAACACAAACTACAATGTGCATATGGATGTAGAACCAGTTAAATATATGTATAAACATATATGTATCGATTTGTCAATTTGCCAATTTGCATGACTCTCACAAGATCCACACACAACGATTTGTCAATATGCATATTATGCATGTTACAGGATACTCAATGCAATATCATGTTATCAAGGTGCATATTCACAATTTGCTCATTTTCATCACATGATCCTTACAAGATTCACACACATCAATTGGTCAATTTACCATCACATGATCCTCACAAGATCCACGCATATTGATATGCCAACACCAATGTCAGTTCACATCATTCAATCATACATAACTCACAATTACATAAATATATAATAAGAACATATACCATTCCTTGAATTAAGTAACCAAGACATACATTAATCATCAAATACAATTATTCCACAAGAGTCATATGTTCATAGTTAAAATACACAATACCTATGACATTATCCAATAATACCTTAATTATAATCATTATAAGAACATTCATAACCACTAGAATTGTCGAACATAAACTCAATTACTTTCTTATCAAAATAGTCTCATCAAGATAACAAGGCAACAACACATCATTCACTTTATCAATTGCTTTCGATCATATTGTTAACATGCTTACATACATCATTAGGCATTAGCAATTAGTAGCAGGGATTATGTGACACCCTCTACCTCGCATGCTATAACACAATATAATATAAAATTGAATTACTTCATTATAATAAATAACTCAAAATCCAAGTAGGTAGAAAGAATCACATTTTAACATAACTAGACTTCGCGAAAATAAAAAAAAATTTACAAAGGAAATAAGACCAACTACTCAATTTAAATGACATCAATCAAATCCTAATTAGTCTTAACTAATCTCGAGTATCACATGTCCTATCAAAGCAAAATCTAACATTGAGGACTAGGCCTTATCATCAACATTCTCAGTACCATGTTGATGATCACCTACAATAGTCATAAGAAAACAACACAAAAGAAAAAGGAGTGAGAAACATCTCACTTTGGCTTATGGTGTAGGAATGCAAATCAACTAGTCAAACACAAACAACACATATAATTAGATATAACATATACATTTACACATCATCATATTTAACTCATTCATAGCATTATAAGCAACAAAAGATAATATTATAATGCATATGCGATGGACATGGATTACATGTTATCATGCATGTGGTGCCAATAAAAATTTCACATATCACACTTGTGCATTGTCACTAATAACACACTAGAGTAGTCTAGGAGTACATGTCAGGTCACACCCTCTATGCACTCTCACTAAAAGAACATACTACCATGGTTTGATTGGGATAGCTAAGTCGTGCAAGATACATCCTATGCTCACAAGGGCAAAATTGAGACTTCCAAATCGAGTTATCCCTGACGGTGTATTTCATATTGTACTCTCACAAAAACATTTTTATGCATATGATGAATGGAAAATAGACATTATGCATTACTTTCACATGATTCCATGATCTCACATTTCTCACATTCCATACTAATTATACACCTTCACATATTCATCACAGAGATCAATTTATATACAACTCAACATCACATTACAAAATTTATAATCATTGGATTAAACAAAAGAACAAAATGAGAATTGCAGGTAGGATAGCGCCCAGCAACAGACGCTCTGTGCCTAACACGAGTCCTCTAGAGGACCACACTAGTCTTTGTCTAAATTGTGCCCTATAGAGTGTCCACATACAATGAGAGTTAGCTCACGCCCAATAGAAACATCACAGGAAATCCCTAGAGCTTCCACACCCAACAAGGGTCATCTCAAACTTGATGTGAGAGACCCCGAGAGAAGCCTTTCTCTTGGCCTTGACGATGCTCGACACGCCTCATGCGACGTCCGACGACATATCGAAAATCACACATATGTAGAATCATGATTTCTCAAGCACACACCTCAAATTCAATATTTACATTTAAATTGATAAAAAAAAAACTCCTAAATTATGTAATAAGCATTCTAAACAACACAATACACACATATAACTACATACCCAAACAATTTTTTCATACAATCACCAACGCATTCCCTTAGAGTTTACCAAGGAACCCATAAGGATCTCAAATCATATAATACAACCTCAAAACATGCAATAGATCATCCATTCAAACAATTCATGCAATTAATTACGTATAAGAGGAACAAGAAGTGAAACAAACACAATTGGGTAAAACCCCTCACACATGAGTATACAACATACACGAGATTAGGGGCTAATCCCATTATCCGACATTCAAACCCACACTTAGAGTGAGGTTTCTCACTCCTTCCTTACCTAGATAAGCTCTAGATAATAGGTGCACGACTCTGAGGTGATTTCCTTCCTACTTTTGTTATCCAAGCTTTGAAACACATGTGAAAATAGAGACATAAAAATAGTTTGATTAAAAAACTCCTCTTTTAAAAACTCCAACCTTCCTTTAACCCTTTAGTTAAACATACTAATCACGACTATACCGAAGATCATTTCTCTTATTAATAAAATATTATATAATATATTCTAAAATATATTAAATAATTAAAATAAATATTAAACAATCCTTATTAATAAAAATACTAAAATTATTAATAAAATACTTATATTATCTTTTAGTCAAAACGAGGTGTTACAAATTACATCACATTAGTAAAAATCAATAGACAGTAGGTATCATTGAACACAAAAGGGAGGAAAATACAAACTATAGAAACAACATTCAAGGCAAGACTTCTAGAGAGCACTCTTGCTCTTTGGTTGAGTCACACTTAGTGTGACTACTCACGATTAGCATGAGCATCACAAGGGAGTCCCCTAAAGCTCAAACACCAAATGATGCCCAATGTGATCATGACGCTTAGGGATACATTTGATGATAATGCTACTATATAACATGCAAATTTTTGAATTACCTATTTCAATCATCCAAATTATGATTCAATCGGTAAAGATGTTTAAAATGGAATATTAAGCATCAATAAGGCATATATTTCACAATTCGATTACATACTCATATTAATGTTTCGCATTATAACCATTAAAGTCCCTTAGGATTCCGAGAATCCACGGCAATCCAAAATTAACAATTACAAGCTCAATCACGAAATTGAAGGCATAAACAAATACTCAACATCAAATAGAATAATGAGGAATCATAGAGAAGACTAAAAACACATAATACAATTAATTGAGAAAACACTCTTCATACAATACAAGAAACAAGGAAGAGATTAGGAGTTAATCTCACTACTCAACATACATCTTACGCTCAGAGTGAAATTACTCATTCTCCATTATATTCATACAAAAAAAATACATTTATACTAAAAATAAATAATTGTGACACAGATTTAGCTTAAAAATAAATTAAACAAAATTACTTTATATATAAATAAGAATATTTTTAATATTTTTAACATGTAGGTACCCACATATACGAGTACCTTACTATCCATCTCTACTCCATTATTAAGCGAGTACCTATTTAATTATCCATTTAAAATTCATTGAGTTTTATATACAAATATATGTGGGTACGAATTTTTTTATTGCATCATTGAACTAAACTGAACTATACTATAAAAACTTGAACTAAACTGTAATTTAAACTGTACTAAACTGTTATGATATTTTGAATTCAACAATTTTGACTTATTGTTTTGTCAAGATAGGACATGTTTGCCAAATTTACTTTATTTTCCATTTTATTTAAATTTTTCAAAGGAAAAAATATAAAATTGATTCAAACAAACTCAGTGAATTTTAAGCCTAAAAATAAGTTATGCAACATAGCTTAATTGATCTGTTAGGTTCGGCAAAATTGATACAATTTTTTTTGGATCACTTTTTTTTCAAAGTTTTGATCATTAGACTATCGAGCTAATCTATTAAGACAGAACATATTAGACACATTTAATTTTTATCCTTTTATAAAAATAGTTCAATTTTTATAATTCAATTCAGTTTTTATAGTTTAGTACAGTTCAACTTTCCAACAGTTCAGTTCAGTTCAATTTTTTATAGTACAATTCAATTCAGTTTTTTTTGTCCACCCCTAACGGTGACATTATGTCATTTTTTACATGCATTAATATAACCAATTAAAACAATAGTATATTATAAAACAATTAATAAGTAAATATTAACATTAATTTTATATTATAATATTCATAACAATGACATTAAGAAAAAGTAATATTGCTCCTTAACAACCCATCAGGTATTTACACTTAACAATCCAACTACTATAGTAGGGGGAAATATATACAACAATTACCTATAAGTATTATGTTAGGCATATCTGGATATAGACACTATAATATATATGTTAAGAATTAAGTCAACAACTAGAGTAATAAAACAAATATATAAATATGTACAGTAATCCAGATACTAAAATAATAATCCTAATCATCGGTCAAATCCACTATATACAACCAAAGACACAAACAAACACTTTTGGATCCAAACCAAGGCCTCCTACAACTGGGAGAGTTTATACCATGACTAGAATTAAAACTTCTCAAAATAATGATCTAATAGTACATGTTTCATTAAAAGTAAAACTTTGAGGTACATGTCTATGCCTTTACTTGCCTTTGGAAAAGTAACACATAACTATCTAAAAGGACAAGTAAAGAGGGGCATTTGTAGACACCTAATTTTGTTTGATGGCACATAAACAAAGAAATAGACTTTTAGCATGAAGAAGGAGTTCCTGAAGGCCCGAAAACAACATCAGAGCAGGCAAACATGACATTTAGAGGTCCAAAACACAGAGGGCCACAATTAGTAGCCTGGAATGGGTCGTTTCCAAATCGGAATGAGCCATTCCGAGCTTGGAAAAAAGCTTGTGACCTTAGGTTAGAATGTCCCGTTCTGACCTAGCATGTTACATGCAAAATTCAAATCTGGAACGGGTCGTTCCAATTTGGGAACGGGTTGTTCCAATTTCAAATTTGGTATGTAACAGAAAAATCCAGAATATCCGGTTCTAAATTCAGAACGACCCGTTATAGTGGATTTTCGTGCCTGTAAATAGAATGCTTATGAACAATGTTAGCAGTCAGGAAATTTAGTCTTTGAAAGTCCCTCTGGAGTTTAGACATTTCTTTTCTTCTCTTTTTGTATTTCTTAAGATTTGAGAGGTATTTTGAAGTGTGAAAGGAAGTCAAAAAGCGCCTTAGGTTTACTACATTGGAAGTATTTATAAAAGCTCGTTCTAAGAGGTATTTTTCTTCATTATCTATTCTTTCTATTGTAAACAAAACCAATCATGTAGACGTTTTAGGAAAAATCGTATAAATATGTAAATAATCATTAATAAAGGGAACTCAATATTTAAATTATTATTTTCAATCGTGCTAGTTTCATTATAGGGTATTGATTCAGGGCTTTGTTGGGTGTCTAACACTTTTCCTACACATAATCGACCCCCGAGCCCAAATTCTGGTTGTAAAGGCTGTTTTGGCATTTTAAAACCCTTTTTTTCTTTTTCTGATATTTTGAGCAAACATCGGTAGCGACTCCATGAACTCTTTTCAAAATCATTAGTTGGGAATTAGTCTGGTGTCCCGAAATTCCCTAATTGATGAAATTTTTAAAATGGAAGTCTAAACCATATGTGGTTAAGATCGAAATTTTTCGAGTTCCGACATTTATTTACATTTTTTGGGTGGATGACCACCTTTTCTATAAATGTTACAAAGAGTAGTCTTAAGTCTAAAGTGTGATGTCCTAAATTCAAACCCGAGACCACTTTTGCCAGGCGAAGGTCTTCTATGTTTTAGAAGCATATTCATCTTAAAAGATCCATCTACAAATTTTGCAAGATCATTACTAAGTTGTACATTTTCAGCTTACAACATTGTAACCTCAAGTGGTACATTGCTAGTGATCTCTTTCTTAAGAGTTTGAATCTTTTTGGTAGCATTTGACAAATATCTCTTTAGTTTCTCATTTTCTTCTTGTAAGACTTAAAAATTTTCTTTAAATTTTGTATATTCAAGGGAGATCATCTGAAAGTTTTCCAACAGAGTTTCCTAGAAATCTTTTCCTCATCAGAACTATCAAAAGGACAAGAATCAAAGTCAGAAGTTACCTATAAATTTATATCATCTACGTCTACCATAAGAAAGATGTTGGTTTTCTTATCATCTGAATTGTTGTTACTATTGTTGTCTAGATCTTCCTAGGTGGCCATTAGACTCTTCTTGGCCTTCCTTTTGCTAGTCCATCGCTTTCTAAGCGTAGGATATTCACCCTTCATATGTTAGGGTTTCCTGCACTCATAGCAGATGACTTGTTTATTATCTTCCTAAATAGATTTCTTGTACCTGACCTTCTTTTCGTGGAAGCTCCTTAGTCTTCCCTTCTTATTTAGTGTGTTCTTAAACTTCTTAGACATGAGAAATATCTTATCGAATATGGAGTTTTCAGAACTTTCATCCGAGTTGTTTTGCTCATTCTACCTTTAGAGCTTTACCTTTGTCTCTCATCTTATTGGTTTCACTAGTCTTTAGTGCAACAAAATCATTTTCCTTGATATGATCTTTATTATTCAACTGGACTTCATGAACTCTTAAGGCTCCTAAAAGTTCATCCAGAGTGAGAGTCTTAAGATTGTGTCCTTCTAATATGGGGATGGCCTTTGGTTCTTAGATCTTTGGAAGACTATCCAAGATCTTGAGATAATTCTAAGCTTTGGAAAGTTCAAATCCCAAGGATCTTAACCCATTAAGAATTATGTGGAATCTTCCAAACATTTCATTAATGGTTTTGTTCTCTTTAATAGAGAACAACTCATAGTGCCTCTAAAGGGTAGCAACTCATTTGAGCATAACATCTTCAATACCTTCATGTGTTACCTTGTTAGCTTCCCACATTTCCTTAGCAATCTTGTAGCTAAAGAATTTGTTATATTTTGTTCTGCATAAGGAGCAAGCTAAGATATATCTTTCTTTGGTGTTGAATTGTAGGTAAATACTAACCTTCATCCTTTAGGTAAGGAGTAAGCTAAGAGAAACTCCTTCAAGTAAATACTAACCCTCATTACTTCCCATCTCAGGATCTTTTCCTTTAGAACTGTTTGATCTAAACCTTGTCAAAGCCTGAACCCTGATATCAGGCTGTGGAGAAAAGGTAAACACTAGAAGGGAGTTGATAATGTCAATCAAAAACTCACACTTTTTTCAAAATAATGAAGTAGTAACTTGTGAAGAAGTGCAGACGAAGAGATAAGAAACTAAACACAAAGTATTTTTATATTGGTTCATCTCAACCATCGAGACTACGTTCAATTCTTAATCTAACCAGATCAAGTTCCATTATCTTATGCAAAGATACAAGTATTCTTTTATTACGCCACTTCTCACTTAAACCTAAGTATTTTTTGACTTGTCTCTTCAAGCAACTACTTAAGTATTATTTCAATACAAAGCCTCTTCAGGCTTTAACAACTAAGTATTCTTTTACAGACAAGTTTCTTCAAGCTTTAATAATCGAGTATTTTTTTACTAACAAGCCTTTATAGGCTTAAACCAACAAGTATTCTTTTACAACCAATTTAGTGTAGAGATTTCTTATAGAAAGAAAGAATGAAGAAAGAATATAATTTTTACAATAATTATCTCTTTATTTTTCATTAAGTTGTCATCTCTTTATTTCTAAGCTTCAAGCTTCCTTTTATAGGACTTCAATGAAGATGACTATTACAAATCCTTGAGCATCTCTCACAAGTTTGCTTTGTCTATCTTCATCATTGTTCCTGGTGGAGAGAATTGTTTGTTGGTGCGTTATGCTTTCACCAAATAGTCATTTCTTATCTGATCAAGAAAGCTACTTATGACCTTTTAGTTACCAAAAAGGTAGAGTCATGCATGTGTTAGTTCAAAACAATTTATTCTAAAGATTTATGTGATTCACGAGATTCGCTTGTCTTTTTCTGATGCAAAGCATGTCTTCTTTTTCTTTTTGTCTTTGTAGGTATTGAGGAAGTTGTTTTGCTTTGATCTATTAAGGAATATTATACACAGATTGATTTAGTTATTTGATATCATAAATGATATTAATTCAGAGTAAATGTCTTATAGATGAAAAATTTCGTCTACTAGACACTTATGTCGAGATAACATATCGTCTTAGTGTATTTGTCTTACAAAGAGCATTCGTCTTATTGAATGATTTTGAAAAACTTTTATCAAGTAAAGTATTTATGTTTGTTATCATTAAAATATTATGACTAAGGGATCTACGATCGGTTTTTGACCCAACATTCACTTTCTTTGTTAGAGATCATAAATGATAAATATTTAATGATATCTCTCTTTATAAATAAAGTTTCGTCTTGGTGCAACTTTCATCTTATATGAGAATTCATCTTATAAAAAATTGCATCTGAGTGAGAAGTTGTATCTTATTAGAAGATTCGTCTTAGTCATTTCAAAAAGTTTTCTATTGATCAAAAAACTTTTTTGTTTGTTAACAACAAACCATAAAATCATAAGGATTTAAGATTGTCATTTAACCTAACATTTTTCCTTTAATTTACTTCTATATTATCATTTAATATAAAGTGATACATATCCAAGCTAGAAGGATCAAAATAAGAAAAAATCTTTTAAGGACTAAAACGAAACTTAAATTTTTTTATAAAAACCAAAAAAATATTTTACTCTTTCATGGATATAATAAATAAATAAAATAATAATAATTTTATAATTCTACATGAAAATAATATTTTTTTAAACTTAAATATATTTTTAGTCGTTGTAAATTGAGCACGCTTTGATTTTGATCCATGTAAAATAACAAAAACTTGTATTCCTATATGAAAAAATTTAAAGATGTCATATATTGACATGATATCACTAATAATTATGAGTAATACTTAGAATGTTCACTTAACTTTTTAATATATAAAAAGTAATTAAAAATAATCAAATAATATGAACTAAAAATAATAGTTTAAATTTTATAAGAATAAATAACAAAACAAAAATTATGAAGACCAGAAACAAAACTTGGTAATTTTGTAGGAATTAAAAGAATATTTAAGCTATTTAAAAAATAAAATAAAATTGGGCCCTCTTAACCATATAGATTGGACAATTGCACCTCTAGACTAAGTCTTAGGGCTGGTCTTGCCTAAGATGCATCGAAGCTACTATCAATGTATTTTTGTTTGATTGAAACGCATGTGTATAGTGATGGTTTGCTCCTATAATAAAAATATTGATTTTTTTATTTCTTTTGTCTCTATTTTTTTATTTCTCTTAAATCAAACAATTAAATTTTTTATTTTATTTTTTTCTTATTTTCATTCACTTATTTCTCACTTTATTTCTCACCTACTCTTTTCCTCTATCAAACGGACAAAAAAAAATTGATGTATGAAAATTTATACCATAAATATAGTTAGAAACTCTTATAAAATAAAAACTTTCTTTTTTTAATTCCATAGGCAACAACCCTTGACATTTGCCTATTTATTTATCATCATCATCATCAATCTAAGAAACCTAGCCATCAATTGAGAGCTACAAATGGAGAGTGAAAACAAGACACATAGAGTGCACTGTTTGATCTTGGCATTTCCACACCAAGGACACATAAACCCTATGCTCCAATTCTCCAAGCGTTTGCATCATGAAGGGGTGAGAGCAACACTTGTCACAAGCCACTTCTACTGCAAGACCCTTCCCAAGTTACCATCTTCCATCACTCTTGAGCCCATTTATGATGGCTATGATGATGGTGGGATTGCACAAGCAGAGAGCATCAAGGCCTACTTGGACCGGTTAAGGAAAATTGGGCCACAAACATTTTCACAACTACTTGAGAGGCTCATTGGTTATGGAAACCCAATTGATTGTGTTGTGTATGACTCCTTCATGCCTTGGGCTCTTGATGTTGCCAAGAAACATGGGCTGGCTTGTGCTGCTTTTCTCACCCAACCCCTCTTTGTTAACTGTGTGTACCATCATGTTCACAAGGGGAATTTGAAACTTCCCTTGTCCAATGATCACAGTGTTGTTTCACTGCCAGGGTTGCCTCTTCTTAAACCAAGTGATTTGCCATCTTTTGTGTATCACTATGGCTCACATCCTGCTTCTTTTCAGCTTCTTGTGGGAGACCAGTTCTCCAACATTGAAAAGCCTGATTGGGTTCTTTGCAATACCTTCTATGAGTTGGAGAAAGAGGTAAATCACTTCCTTGGAAAAAAACTTTAAGATCATTTAATGTTTTATATTTTGGGTAATTATGTTAATTAATACAAAGAATTTATCAGTTTTACTGATGACTAATATGGAGAATTTGGCCGGATGCTTTCTTGGCTCTTCTTCCTCTTCTAACTACAATCTTTTTCGTACATTAGTCTCGAACTGAAGACTTTAATTTTTATTTTTGTTTAGGATAAAATACTATTTAAACCCTCAAAAGCGCGTCTCATTGACACTTTAATCGGTGAGAAAAACTTTTAACATCTTTGAAAGTTATAATCATTCAATTTAAGTTTTTAGAAGTATTTTTTCTTAGTTAATTACCTATACATTGTCAGTGTAAAGTTTTTTTACACTGGCAACCAATCATATATTTTAATAATGTTATGTTAGTTATTTATTTAATGAAATAAAAATAAAATAAAATAATTTAAAAGATATAATTGATTGCTAGTGTAAAAAATTTTACACTAACAGTGTATGGATGATTAATTCTTATTTTTTTCCTATAAACATATTCTATGCATTGTTCTAAAGTTAACAATCAATAATTAATTTACATAATTTTTATTAGTCAAATATTATTTTAATATTATCATTAATTTATTATCTAAGTCATTTTTAAAAAAAATAATAAGTAACATTTTATACTTTTAAGGATTCTAATGATTATATATATATATATATATAAGGATGGATCAGTCTAGTCCAAAAGTAAGTCTATCTAAATTTATTATGTTTAATACCTCATATTTTACTTCAAATTTTAGTAACTTAACCTTATTTAAATTTCAAGAATTACGCATATAATTCACATGTTTAAAAATTTTATAAACTTTTAGTAAATTATGAAGTAAAGGAGTTAGGTTTAACTACCTATTAGTATTTTAATAAAATATACAAATAAATTTAATTATTTTGCTTCATAATTTATTAAGAGTTTAAAAAATTTAAATATACAAATAAAAGTAGAGAGAGAGAGAGAGAGAGAGAGAGAGAGAGAGA